>NW_004798002.1:136158-138658 GCF_000002075.1 Aplysia californica | reverse complement strand
TGGCCGCCTACAAACTCAAATGTTTCCGTGTCACGTGACCTCGTACGGAGTCTAGCAGAGACGCCCAAGACTCAGTAAGACAAGACGGGACAACTCTTCTTTACGTCATGTGACAAGCGCAGGCCCCTCCCACTTTGCTAGATGCGCGTATAACTCGCTGGGCTGACGATAGTTTACATTGGTTACAATGCAAGGCTACAAATCATCTCGGGCGGTATGTCTAGCCTAGGCCTACTAAAATTATATATTTTAGCCCAGAGAGAGTATTTCATTAATAAACGTAGCCTATCTAAATCTAGAAACGCCAGGATCTAGATTTAGATTCTAGAATCTAGATCTAGATTAGATCTAGAATTTAGATTTTGTTGTGCACCCAGCCAAGAGTGCAGTTTGGAAAGTAGATCCAGAATGCCCTAGTGGTTGGCGAATGACCGAAGGGCGACTCTTGACTAGGCTACTTGTCTGTGAATTGGCGGAGACACACTATCATGCAACTTGATTCATACTATCATATCAACAGTAGATATAGATCTAGATCTAGATCTAGATCTATATCTAGATCTACTTAAGCTTCTGTGCTCGTTTAAATGGCTTCTTTTTCGGTGCACCTGTACAATTATATGGTCCTGTTTAATGTTTACATGACGGCCATTATTGTCATGTGGCAGTGAATCTAGAATCTAGATCTAGATTTCTAGATATCTAGATCTAGATCTAGATTCTAGATCTAGATATCTAGATTCTATAGATAGCCAATATAATCTATTTCTAGATCTAGATATACATAGCTAGATCTAGATCTAGATCTAATCTAGATATCTAGATCTAGATCTAGATTAGATCTAGATATCTAGATCTATATTCTAGATCTAGATCTATAATTTTAATTCAGTTTAGATATAGAATCTAGATCTAGATTCCTAGATCTAGGTCTAGATCTAGATCTAGAATCTTATTTTTAGATATCTATATATCTATAATCTAGGCCTAAATCTAGATCTAAATAAGAAACACCGGGCACTTAGGCCTTGCGTGATTTAGGCCTAGTTTATCTAGATCTAGATCTAGACTCTAGATCCTAGTCAACAGTTGGACTCTAGCAGCAGTGGCAGTCTTAGATTTTCAATCACTGACTGCATCGGATGGGTTGTTGGGGGGGGGGGGGGGGGCAGTAGCTTTGTTTTGAAATGTTGTCTGGTGTTTATAGTTTCTTTATTAAACAAATAATGTGTTCTTAAGCCCACATCGACACAATAATAAGTTTCCTTTCCCCAATTAATTAAAGAAGCTTAAATGGCTTCGAACAGTCCCACAGCTTCTGACCGGGCGTACAAGCAGAAGGAAATATGGCTTTAGAAAGCCTTCACTTTTGTGGGGCAATTAGATCTAGATTCTCCTTTTTCTCAAAGTCTTAGAATAGCCCCATATGACTGGAGACACTTTCCAAGAATGTACCCACTGCTGTAGGTGACAACATTTTCAAACTGCACCAGGTACTCTACTTTCAGTGACTTGATGAGGTTAGTCATTGGTGGCTGCTCCTCTTTTTGGACTTTATATTATGAGCACACTTAGGTGGTGCAATGTTTGAGTTATAGGCCCAACTACCTGGAAGCAAAACTGAAAGGAAGTGGTCAATGTCATCTTTACAGTTCACACCAGGACTGGTCAGAGGACTTTATTTACCATTATTAGGCGAAAAGCATGTGCAAAAATCTTGGGGGTAGGGGCAGGATTGTCTCTAGTGACTGCTTTTTTCCTTTGATAGCTGCAAAAAGGTTTACAGATTTAACATATATGTTACTTACCACCACCCTTTCAGTTTCCTTGACCAGAATCAAAATGGCTTGGATTATTTGTATTCAGTCTTTATTAATGCTAGGTAGGGTTTTTAAAGTGATTTTTTCTGTTTGTTTGTTGTTGTTGTTGTTGTTTTTTTTTTTTGGGGGGGGGGGGGGTTCATTACCATATTTCAAATTGTTTCAACCAACCAATGTTATATTTCAAGAGGGGAATGTGGGGTGAAGTTGGTTTGATACAATGTTTGTAAATTGCAGATGACTTGTTTGTATTTGTAGTGAAGCATTGAAGAAACTGTCAAATCTGCTATGAAAAGGGATGTGGCAGAAACCGATTTACTTGGCAGAGGAATGCCATCCTAGCAGCAGATTAATTGTGGAACATGAGCTACAGCAGCTGCAAAAACAGAATCTTTCAAGTCATAGAATTATACTATTTGTGAAGAATGGTGTGATGATTTAATCAACACATTATTATGAGTGGCATTTATAGAACTATAACATGAACAACAGACACACATGCATCACATTCAATGGCACAGTATAGACAACAAAGTTATAGATCTAGATTATAGTGGCCACTAAGAAAAGAATTTGTTGAGTTTTTCTTCCTCTCAATGTTATGCTTTTCTCTAATTAACAGTAGGCCTACTTTATTGAAGGGTTCTCATATTCAGAGTCAAAGGGTCTAATATTGTTGT
>NW_004798002.1:128354-136058 GCF_000002075.1 Aplysia californica | reverse complement strand
AGGGTTCTCATATTCAGAGTCAAAGGGTCTAATATTGTTGTTCTTTTTATTGTTGTTCATTCTTTGATGTGATATACTACATGTACCAATAATTATAACCTAAGCATTCCAGAACCATGGATTTGACAGCTTACCCCAGTTAGCCTTTCCAGTGACATAAGAGTCTCCATTCTACATGATGTGTTTCACTTTGTTTTATTTTGATTTCCAAATGAAATTCAATTTTGTTTTAAAACGCAGGCTGTAGTATAAGTATTGGCGCCCATATATTACTTAGGGCCAACCTTATTAACAAACACAATGTGACGCTTCTATTATCCAGTAGGCCTATATATGCACATACTTTTCACAAAGTTTATAGCTTATTCTTGGCTATATAAATGAACAAGATTTTTTTAAAGAAAAATTTACTTGTGAAAATGATGTTTGAGATTGAGGAATTTCCACGTTGTAAAAGAGCTTGAGTCTTTCGTTAGCATCGTAAGTCCTTTTGGGGTGGTTTGTTCCTTTCTAGAGTACGGGGATTGGGAACTTTGAATAACACAGGTATGGCTGTATTGCACCTTCAGTTGGTTTGCCTTAGCACCAAGAAATTGAGAGTCCGCAAAGTACCCAAGACTCAGAGCAGAGAACTATCTCAGAAAAGAGACATTCTGGTGACTTGCTCAGCAGATCCTGTCTTCACCCTCATCTGGCACCTCGGACCGTATCTTTAGTTTAAAAAATATCCAATCTATTGTATATTCTGTTAGAGAACAGTTCATTGCAGAGCACCACTGTCTGTTCTGTCGTTTTTAAACTGTAATATCTAATGTACTTCTACCGTTTCGTAAACTCCTAGATTTAGATCTAGATCTAGATCTACATTATCATGTCACTGAACATATTCAACTCACTACCGCTTTCCGTTCATTAAAATCTTATTTCCCAACTCACTATGTTGCCTATAGTGAACAAAATGTGAACAAAATCCAGTCGAAATAAATACCAAACAGTTTATATGATAAAAAAAACCCAAGGCAAAACTGCCATTATGAAATTCAAAGTAGATCTAGGCATCTATTTCAGCGAATTGAACAGTGCGCTCTTTCTTCCTGTCGTTTGTTTACGCTTTAAACGCGCATCTAGCTGGTTACCAAGGGGAGCCAGTTGGAACGAAAATGAGGCTGTTGTTTCGTCTTGTCTTAGTCCGTCTTGGGAGACACTAAAATATAGAGACAGGAAACGAGGCCTCGCGGTCCGTGACAACAGTGCATTTGTGAACGTTACCGCTGAGACGCGAGCTAAAAATAACTAGGCGCGGTATCGACAGCGAAGCGCGTCGCGTCTAGCCTAGGCCTAGCGAGGCCTAGTCCTTATCGAAACGAAGCGCGTCGCGTCTAGCGAGGCCTAGGCCTAGCTTTCTGCGGCTTAGGCCTAGCGCAATCAGAGAACTGGCCAAGGTTGCATATTTGTAAACACTGCCTCTACAATCTATACTCTTCTGGCCTACAGAAAAATTTACACATGTGGAAGAAAACAGGACAACAGATTTAAAAACTGAATTCTAGATCTAGGCCTAGTTATACAATAATGTTGATCTAGCATAAAACCAAAACATGTCTTGATAACGTAGACCGAAAACTAGATCTAGAATCTACATCTAGATTCTAGAGATCTAATTATCTAGTCGACAGTGTCAGTAGTTACATAAGAAAAAAAAGTCATCTAGATTTAGACTAGATTCTAGATCTATAGGTTTCCAGCATACAAAAAATATGCCTGCCTTAGCCTAAATACACGCGTTGATCTAGAAATCTAGCTTACAACATAGGCAGTTTAATTTAAGATAGTCTAATAAAGGTTAATACATTTTTACTTATTTTACTAATTAGTTACACATAGCCCTGCATGGGGTCTGTGGGTAGGGAAAGAGTTGGAGAGGAAAGAAAGAGAGCATGCAATAGCATATAGATCTATGTATACCTATAGGCAATGGTGAGAAAAGGCAACAGACTGTAGAAATAGAAAACAGATTTCGTTTTGTGTAGCCTAGGCTAGGCATATATGGATAAAAACAGGAGTACAAAGCGACATATCGAACTCACCAGAGGCCTATATATATATATATATATATATTCATATACATAAACATGTATAATGCATCTTTCATGGATTAATAGCACTTTACTGAAAATGGCTCTTACAATTAAGTGGGTGAATGTGACAGTCTTTCTTAGACTGTTTTGCTGTATGCATTGTCTCTTGCTGATTCTTTTGTATATTATGTCCATACTTCTCTGTCAGGCACATAATTTTGGGACATTACAAAATTCAAAGGTGGTCCTGATAGGGTCAAGCGAGCACTTCCTTACTTAATTAAGTAAGCTTTGCAATTTCTTTGTCTCTTTAATTTTGTTACATGTATTCCGTAGTATTACAGCAGGACATTGTCTTCTTAGATGTCACGGTGGTTTTTTTTTCCACTTTTAATTTCTTCTTCAAAACTCTCACATCACATTGCAGACACTAGATCTTTTGTCATGAACAGGACCTGTATCCTTTGGAACTGGCCTGGAGGGAACAATAATTATTTTTTTGGAGGGTTTGGAACAGTAAACTGCATCATGGCCACAGCATTCTGCACTAGAATTGTTCAAGATGCAAATTTCCAAAGGCAGTACGTACAGTTCAAATTGCTCAGCGCACAATGCATTCCCATGGTACACGTATAGGTGACATATGCTATCTTAAGAACCAAAGTCAGCCTTCCGATAATTCATAACCCATTTTTTTAAACATCAGAAATAAATTATAATTTTTTGGTAGGAGTGCGAAAAACTTTCATTGTAACAGAGTTTTTTTTACAGTAGGCCTATACAAAAGACCGGTGCTCACAATAAATAATACACTGTGGTGGCCCATATTCTCACGTGTGCAGTTAGATTCTAAATATTGCAAAATTCATAGATCTGTACATAGAATATAGGTCTACTCATTTAGTTTCATTTCATAAAAGAGAAATATAAGTGCTTGATTGATTAGATCTAACAGTTTTTAGTGAGTACATCTACTGGAGATTTTAAAACTAATTTTTTTTTTGGATAGAGTTAAATGACATTCATCCCACATCTAGTTATAGAGTTGAATCTTGCCTGGCGTATTTGGATTGGTTTAATTCTGATGAGAAGCTTGATTTTTTTTTAAAATTAAATACTAAATAAAAAAATATGTTTCACTACTCTATCTAGTCAGTTCTGCAGAGGAGGAGTCGAAGCGCCACATAGCCTACAGATGCAGTCTCAGGTCTACAGTGTGAGTGAGCGTGTGTGTGTGTGTGTGTGTGTGTGTGTGTGTGTGTGTGTGTGTGTGTGTGTATGTGTGTGTGTGTGTGTGTGTGTGTGTGTGTGTGTGTTTTGGGGGGTCCCCCCCCAAATCAATATGAAGGCGATAATAATGTAATTTTTAACTTTTTAAAAATGGAACTTATCAGTGAATTTTTAATGCCCACACACTCTCAACCTGATGAAGAATTAAAGGGGAAATCAATGCTGGGTGATCCCCAAAATTCTTTCAGATCACTTGAAACACTTTTTTTGCGTGTTTTCTTTTCTTTTTTTTAGGAGGGGGGGGGGGGGGGGGGGGGGGGAGCGCTTTACGGCGCCTGCGACAGCATAGGTCTCATATGAACAGGCGGGGCACATCAAACTTTTTCAGTTTGGTAAGAATTTTTAATTTTGCCCAGGTGGGGGCCAAAGCTTAGCCTACTCTTTTGATTTTAAGAACACCAAGGGATCCTTAACTTGCGCAACTTACGGGACCTCCGAGATTTTTCGCCCTTATCCGAGAAGGCTATATATATATATATAGGTGTTAGATCTTACTCTCTTACCATAAGATCAGGTGACTGAAAGACAGCATTCAGATAGAAGGGGCCAATGAGTGGCAGTAGTACAAATGTAGTAGTAGTAAAGGCTGCAGAAAGAGCCAGATGCGCCAGAGGAGGAGTCAAAAGGGGTGTGTGTGGGGGGGGGGGGGGCAGAAAGTGAGGAGGAAAAACAGACGACAGAACATAGAGCTGGGCGGTGAAAAGAGAAAACTTCAGAGAAAAAAAATGTCTGTCCCAGTCATGTTTCAAACCTACTGAATGAGAGGCAAACACTGTAACCCGGGCTCTAAACTCTATAGACCACGATCAGAGCCCCCAGAAAAACGTGTTTTATTCGCTAGCTATAGTAAGGTTTAACAATGTTTCGTCCTCCTGCCCATGCACTGGCATGACGTGACGAACTAGGCTAATCGACTGCACTGTCGCCTGTGCTGTGAAGAAGTAGAGGAAGGAGTGTAGTAGAGGCAAACATTATACATGTAATAGGTCTATGCTATGATAATAAGGCCCAAGGATAGATCTAGGTCTAGAATCTAGATCTGGTCCTAGCAGACCCACTGCATTAATTAGGCCCTTACTTCTAGACCTAGACTCTAGATCTAGTACTAATTGAACTGGACACTGATACTAGATCTAGATCTACAATCTATTATCTAATTTAGGTCTAGAGATCTAGATATCTATATCTCTAGGATTCTAGGTCTAGAGTCTAGGTATTCTAGAGATCTAGATCTAGAATCTAGATCTAGATATAGATCTAGAATCTAGACTCTAGATCTAGATCTAGACCTAGTTAGGCCTACACAAGAGAAAAACGATATTATGTAAGGTTAATGAAAAAGTACATGTGCAATTTTTTACATTTCAGGGTCCTTTGGAAAGCTAAATAATGCTAGGTCTGGTATTTATGCGATCTTGAATTGGCACGGACGCAGACTGCCGCAAAACACCACTTACACTTGCAGGTGACTTGCGACTGCCGACAGCCGCCATTAGCTTTGTTTACCGCGCCTCGTTTCACAATCAGCTAGTGACCTGGATACGCGAAAAGAGGCTTCGTTTCCGCTCTCTAAATTAAATACTCTCTGACTCTAGTATAAAAGGAGATAACTCTATACTCTATGGTACCAACAAAGTTCAAAAGACCCGTCAATTGGACAAGAGGATCCATTCTAGAGTCTCACATGAAAACAACATTTTCATGCCCGTCGAAGTCAGATTGAGAATTGGGGAAAATCTGGATTGTTTTCCTTTACTTTTAGCCACGCTAATTTACAAGTTGTGCTATCCGTATGTCTCCCTCCGCGAAACAAACCCCAAACAAAACTATCATAACGTAAATATAAGCAAAGTAATCTGAAAGTGTACGATTCAAAAGTTCAAAGAAACTGCATTAATATAAATCTAGCATGATTTTGTTAGAATAGAGATGGCTTTGATTTTGATTTCAAACTTCGTAACCAAAACAAACCAAAGGCAAAGAGTTAGATTCTATTCTCTAAATCTAGAAAATCTAGATCTAGAATCTAGAATCTAGATCTAGATTCTAGATCTAGATCTTAGATCTAATGCATTGCTTTAAATTGGTCAAAGATGAAAAAAAAGGCTTTTTAACAACAAAATTTGTAAAGCTACTTGGATATTGATGTGCTAATTCTAAATATGTAGTTAGATATTTAATCTAGTTTTTGTCAATCGATTTCCGATATTCTGGATTTCTTAAGGGGAGGTAAGAATATCAGAATAACAAGGGAAATAACTTTTATTATTTCCATAAAAAGTAATTATCCAATAGTGTTATAGTCGTATATTGACTAATATCATATTTATCAATTACATATCGTTTAAAAGTTTAATCTTCTTTCATTTATATAGTTGATAATTTAGTATATTATGTAGTGATAGAATTAAAGTAAACGAAAATTCAGAAGGCAACGCAAGTGATCTAAACAGTGGCTTTTTTACTGTTTGATAAAGTGACTACAAAATTTCAAACCTATGTAAGTCTTTCATGATCATTTCCTTTATTCAAGCTGATATAGGCCTCTAGACTTTGGGTGACCTAGGGTCTAGATTAGAGCTAGATTCTAGTGCTGTGCAATGATCGAGATTTTCATAGTCGATTACGATCGATTTTCAGAGTCGAAAAAATCGACGATCGATTAATCGAAAAAATGGATTTGTGAAAGTGTGGGAGGAACAGGGGCGCAAACCATGCGGATGCAGGGATCGGAATCGCTGGGGGTTTTTGGTGGGGTTTTTTGGTATTTTGCTTTTTTGTTTGCTGTTGTTGTTTTGTTGTTGTTTTTGGGGGTTAAATAAAATCTTCAATTTATTTATTCATGATAGATCTAATAAAGTTTTTGTAAACCCTCATGTTATTATAAGGTGAAACTAAGGTCAGTCACAAAATTGTATTGTTTCAAATTTCAAATCGTAAACATTACAAAGAATTGAAGATCAATATATAGACTCTAGATCTAGATCCAGATCTAGTAAAGTTTTGGTAAAATCTCATATTATTTTAAGATGAAACTGAGGTCGTACAGTAAAAAAAAATGCCACCATGATCGAAATCGAACATGGCTCGCAAATCGATTTCGACCATGAGCATCGCGATAATCGACGATCGATTATCATAGTCGATTATGCACAGCACTACTAGATTCTAAGTGCCAAAGTGGTGCTATTTATTTAATTGTGTTGTAGATCTATCATTTTGTTTGATAGATCTAATTAAAATGTATTTAGATCTACTGTCCACCCTTTGTGTTTATCTGGTGTGCTGTTACAATGTCTGAACGGAAAAAGAAATTTCCAAACATCAGTTGTACTAATTACTAATTAATTTGAAAGAGGGCAGTTTAGCTGCACCTGACAAGTTGCATTATTATGATGACCCATTAGAACAAATGATTATTTTATTCGAGAAATGAACAGAACATAACAGCACCATACTCTGGCGTAATCCCGGTTCATTACTGTGCCCATTATTTGACTATTTGAAACAAAATTAAGAGCAACGTAGAAAGATTTGCACCTATACTCGACTATAAGGGACAGCGAGACTGGGAGAAATGTTTGGTTGCCCATGGTGAGCGCGCTTTGCAGCGAAGTTTTTAAGTTTTTTACTAGATCTAGATCTAGATCTAGGCTGCTTTGCTTGCTTAGTCTATACAGAGTACAGAGGGATAGAAGTAGAAGTAGAAGTAGAAGTAGAAGGCGAATATAGATCTAGTGCGCGGAGTAATTTATGCACATTTTTATATTTCACGTATGAGATTTCAGCTTAGCCAGCCTATATTTCACACGTGAAATATAAGGATATATTTTACCGGAAGTGCAATGTCATATCTGGGTGTAGCTTTTCTGGGACCACCGCTTCTTTTTTTGTCAAAAAACGATCCATAACTTTGACATAATCATTAACAAAAACACAGCGGGTTGTCTTGATACACCCTTATTTAAGGATGAAATCTCACTTTATGAGTAACTTCCACTACGAAAAGTCTCTATTTGGGCTTTTTGAACGTCAGAAACTGAGTGAAAATGTTTGCCATATTTTGTGTAATATTCATTTTTTGTGTGTAATATTAATTGTTTGTGTATTGTTAATTTATTGATTAAAAATACTTCCAAGCTGCCTCATATCCTTCTAAATACGGACTGAACGTTTTGGGAACATTCATTCTAAGCGTATGGTGCAGTAGACCTGGGGTAGTGAAAGCAATTTCAAAATAAAAAAGTAGATCATGTGGTTCTTTGAACTAATAGAGAAGCTGCATTTTATTTTTAGGTTTTCTTAAAATTTGGGCCACGACTGATATATATATATA
>NW_004798002.1:126679-128254 GCF_000002075.1 Aplysia californica | reverse complement strand
GGGAACGAGAGAGAGAGAGAGAGGGAGAGAGAGAGCAAAGAGCATAGAGACCATCCGTGTGATGACTATCTCGACCCGACCCGACCAGACCCGACCTGACCCGACCAGACCAGACCAGACCCGACCCGACCCGATCCGATCCCACCCACAATGGGCACCCGGTATAACAGAAGATGTAGCAGCTCAGTAGAATAAATTATGCTGACAGTGACCTGAGATGTTCTACTACCTGCAAAGTCTCACAGTCTCGAAACACTTGGTGTTCCGAGTTCCTTTTCCGCTATTCGATTTACAGAGCAGACGTGAGTTTATACTGGGGTTGTAGTTTTTTTGGATTCGGCCCACTGGCTCAAGTGAAACTCTGCTTCTGAATTGTCTTAGTTGATGAACGAGAAGAAGAAAAAGAAGAAGAATTGCCTTAGTTTGCAAAGCTTAAACAATTTATTTAAACGTTTTTTCTCATAGCCCTCAAATGGATGCAAAACGGTCTTAAGTTGCCAAAACGTGTGACCTCGCAGTGGAACGATACCACGAACAAATATCCGATACGTCCAAAATCTTTCGATCGAGGATTCGAGAAAGAACCCGCAGCCATCAGAGCGTTTAATAAGAAGGAAGGGTGGTGGGTAGTATCGAACAATCCCTCCTCGCTTCGTCGTGTCGCGTCGCGTGTTGCTCACAAACACGAGGGAGAGAGCCCTAGCAAAATCCCGTCTTCGATTTCGGGCTCTGAACCTTTTTGTTCGGCTGCCGGCTAGTGCGTGCTTAGAGCGCGAAAAGCAAACACGCCGGGCTGGGGAGTGTTGTTACAAGATATTAACTGTTTACTTTCTGTCTCGGCTGTCAATATTTGGTGTCTGTGCCGAGCAATTCCTCCTAGGGCTTAATCCGTCAGTCTAATGCGATGTATTTCAGAAACAGGGCACTATCTCATGCATCCTCTATTCATAACAAGGGGTTTACCACTTGCTTGGTTCCCAGAGGAGAATACTTTTTGGTAAGAATTATAATAGGCTATTGACTAGAGGGAGAAAGAAAAAGAAACGAAATGAAAAGGAATGAAAAGAAAGAAAATCGGCTTTAGTTGATTTCCTGCAGGTTTTTGTTTCTTTTATCTTTACAAAGCTATTGTGCGTAGGTAGAATGCCGTGTATGATGAAAGGAGGACGTTGGAGCGAACGCTAAAGTAGCAAGATATTGTACTCGGAAATCGCTACTTTTATTGACATGTAGTTTTCTTTTCTTCTTTCTTTTTTTTTTTTGGGGGGGGGGTGTTTTACGGCGCTTGCAACTGCTTAATAAGGCCATGTTTGAGCGTTCGCGACGCTTTAAACATTTTCAGTTTGTAGCAAATGTTGAATTTTGTCCCGGTGGCGGCGGAAGCTTACTCTCATCGATTTTGGACCACCAAGGGATCTTTAACGTACGCAACTTGCTCGCGGGACCCTTCAATATTTTTCGCCCTTATCCGAGAAGGCTTGGTGTAGATTTTACCTACCAGAAGATCAGGGGTGTGGCTGAAAGACAGCAGTAAGAAAGAGCCAAGGAGTAGCAGAAAGAGGAGGGGGCAAAAGA
>NW_004798002.1:124785-126579 GCF_000002075.1 Aplysia californica | reverse complement strand
ATATATATAAGACTACCAGGAAACATTCGTCATGGCGCGTTTATATGGTTCAAGTTTATATGGTTAAACGCCGGTTCCCACTCCAGTTAAGGGCTGGTAGGGCATCAAGAAATTGTGTTTTGGGGTCAAATTATGCAAACTGGGGCTATTGCATATTATAGTACCTGGGCATTTCCTGAACAACATTCAGATACGTATGTAAGCCTTGCTACATCCTAAAGCTTAGGGGGGAGGTTCAGGTTTTTCTGAGAAAGCACATGTTTTCCAGCAGATTCTTACCTTTATGGGCTGTTTTCTCACAATTCTATTTTTCACACAATATCCAATTTTTCTGCTCTGTTTCTTGTTCAATTTCAATGTAACTTTCACAGGAAACTAGCAACACCTAGTTCTAAATATGTTTTGATTAATGGAGTAGTTTTTCATTTATTTGCTTAGAAAGCATGAATTTATTTCTTTTTTTTTTCTTTTTTTTTTAACAACACAATTGTAATGTCATAAAATTAAAACCAAAACATGAAAAATTCAACAAGCCAAATTTAAGAGAGCTACATATTTACTATTGGCATGCCAAATTAGAAGTAAATCAGGAATCAGTAAGTAAATAAGGGAATAAAATGGGATTGAAAAAGGTGTACAAATCCAATATGGCCGCCGTTTCCATAGCAACCAATTCACAATACACTTTTTGAACTATTGATGTCAAATCCCCAATAACACACGATGTCCCACAGCAAATATAGGCACTCTAGGCATTGTAATAGCCTAAATAAACCTCAGGTGCCCCACCAGCCCTTAAAACCGCCAGGTTGGAACGTACATGTGAAGCGGCCTGTGCCTGTTGCCTCTCGATGTACATGACATTGTATATCACGTTCCATCCGGCGCCCTCTTGCTGTCTAATATCTTCGTGTCTGGGGGGGTTTTCATCACCCTGTACCATCATGTATGTCAAACTTGTACTCAGGAGCCGGTGTCACCGATGCATCCACCCAGCCCAGTCCCACCCCCATTGGTCCTATCGACGTCACTGATAGCATGACAGGTAAGTTACCTCATACTTATACGTATAGTAGTGGGACTAGGGTAAGTATCCGACTAGGGTAAGTTACCTTTTACGTATAGTAGTAGGACTAGGGTAATATACCTTAAAATACGTATACAGTAAGAGAAGGGTAAGTTACCGTATACGTATAGTAGTAGGACTAGGGTAAGTTACCTTATACGTATACAGTAGTACTAGGGTAAACATTAGTGCGTTGAGAAGTTGATGTTATTTAATGTTAATATCCCATAGAGATATATACATATTTTACTATTAACTTGATTTGGATTTGCCTCCTTTAAAAAAAATTTGTCATGTTTTGTCTTTAAAAAATAAGGGAGATCTTACCAACTTGAAGGGTAAGAATCCAACAAGGATTTCATCATGCATCAAATCATATTCAAGCCCTACATTAAATTTACTCTAAACTCAAATTTTGCTCTACAAAATATGATAGATGGATGTTTCATGTTTTATACAAAACAACAACAACAACAACAACAACAACAACAACAACAACAACAACAACAACAACTGCATCAACTACATCAACTACAATGACTACGACATCTGCAACAACAATAACAACGGCAACGTCAACGACGACAACAACAACTACAACAATAACAAGTACTACCATAACTACTACTATTACAACTACTACTACCACGACTACAACTACTATTGTATTTTTTTCTACTACTACTACTACTACTACTACTACTACTACTACTACTACTACTACTACT
>NW_004798002.1:122011-122906 GCF_000002075.1 Aplysia californica | reverse complement strand
GGAGGAGACAGAGAGAGATGAAAGGGGTAGGGGGTTTGGGGAGGAAGAGGATGACATGGAGAGAAAAGAGGGGACAAGTGGGTGGGGCATGCTTATGTACAAGACAGAGAACAAGCAATTCGTTGTGTCTAGATGGCAGAGCAACGAGTGGTGGTGTTAGTCATACTAGAAGATGTGGGTGGTAGGCGGGTGCTCTGATGTGGTTTGCTCCTTCTTTCCTATCAAACATCTATCGTCTTTATCTTCCCCTCCTTTTTTATGTTCGTTACTCTCTTGTAGCACCTCTAATCTTCTGGCGCTCATATGACCTTATGCAGTTGCGAGCGCCGTAAAACCTCTACTAAAACAAAAAAACTAATACTAGAATATAGGAGTAGAAAGTAGAATGAGTGGCAAAGTTAACTCTTATACGGGCTGCCCACTACGGATGGGATCGCCCGACTCGGTTGCCTAAAAAACAAACGTGTTTGCTTTCAGTTTCAGGCGATCGAGTCGGGCAATCGGCCCTATCCAGCCGTAGTGGGCACCCCGTATTAATCATACTAGAAGATAGGTGTAGAAAGTACATGTAGAATGAGTGACAAAGTTAACTCTTAGTCGACATAGCGGACACACACACAAACGTCCGATCAGCAGCTAACCGAGGCCAATGATGCTCTAAATTTCGAACCTTAAAACGCAAATCAGAAACGTTAAAAAATGGTGAAATGGTATAGGTTTAACGCCCCTATCAACACTAATAGGTTATTTAAAGGGCGGGACCTCCTAGTTTAACGTCCGTCTCCGATAGGACCGAGCCAAGTGGTAAGTTCGTGTAAAGTGCCTTTCCCAAGGACACAACGTCGGACAGAGCTGAGGCTCGAATCCCCGAACCCGCAATCTCACGATTACGAGT
>NW_004798002.1:120435-121911 GCF_000002075.1 Aplysia californica | reverse complement strand
TAATAATAATAATAATATATGGCTCTTTTTGTGTATGCAGACGCCAATTTAGCTTAAGATGGTTGTCTTCATGCAGCTTCTTTCATGGCTAATTCTTCCTATGTTTGAAGCGCAGATTCTGTCGCAGTGCTTGCATGCCAGTGTCATAGATTGAAGCTCTGTATTTCCGCTGTTTTCCTTTCGTCGTTGGCGCTTCTCAGCCTGCTTGTTTCTAAGGCTGCTCTCTAGCTTTATAGTTCTTTCCTTTACCATTTTCCTCCATGCTTTCCTGTCCTCAGCTATTTCTTCCCAGATGCTAACATCTACTCTAAGCTTAGATAAGCTGTTTTTGCAGGTGTCTTTGTTCCTCAATTTTGGTCTTCCTCTTGATTTCTTTCCCTGGGCAAGTTCTCCATAGAGAAGTTGCTTCGGAATCCGTTTGTCGTCCATTCTGTTGACATGTGTTTTAAACACAGGATAGTTGTCATGCTCTGGAGGTTTGCCCGTGCAAACACTTCAACATTTGTAACCTTGTCACGCCACGAAATGCCTAAGATCATCTTGCGGCAGCATCCGAGATGGAAAATGTCGAGGTGCTTTTCTTGTCTGCTGTACAAGGTCCATGTTTCAGATCCATAAACGAGTGTGCTGAGGACACAGGCTTCGTAAATCTTGATCTTTGTTTTGATGGTTAATCTTTTGTTTTCCCATGCTCGTTTTGTCAGCCTTCCAAAAGTTGTTGCTGCTTTCCTTATCCTGCAGTTGATCTCATCATCAAGTGATGTAGTAGAGGTGATGGTAGACCCCAGGTAACAGAACTTGTCCACTGTCTCAAGTCCCTTGTCGTTCAGCCATATATGGCTCTTCTCTGCGCCTTCTTGGGTAAGGATGACTGTTTTCTTAACACTGATGACCAAGCTAAAGACCTTGCATTTTGTTGATAGACAGTCCATTTTTGTTTGTAGGGTTGAGCAACAAGAGCAGCATCATCGGCGAAGAGAAGGTCTCGTACAGTTGTTTTGTTGATCTTGGTCTTGGTCTTGAGTCGAGCAAGATTGAACAGCGATCCATCAGTTCTCCAGTGGAGGAAGACATCCCCTGGTGACTCTTTAAATGCGTGTTGCAGTAAGATGGCAAAATAAGTGCTAAAAAGGGTTGGTGCTAAGACACAACCTTGCTTTACTCCGCTATTGATGTTGAAACTGTTTGATGTTGAGCCGTCATACCGAATGGTGGCCTTCATATCTTCGTGGAATGAGATGCTGAGTTGTAGTAGTAGTAGGGGACAGCCAATTTTTCCAAGCACAATGTAGAGTCCTGATCTACTGACTGTATCAAAAGCCTTTGTCAGATCGACGAACGCAGTATGTAATGGCAGTTGCTCCTTGCATTTTTCTTGTAGCTGACGAATAGAAAAGATCATGTCCATTGTTGAGCGGTTTGATCTGAAACCGCATTGGCTCTCTGGTACGACTTTTTCTGTTAGTTTTTGAAGTC
>NW_004798002.1:117960-119295 GCF_000002075.1 Aplysia californica | reverse complement strand
TAATAATAATAATAATAATAATAATATGTGAGGCAGCGTGGTGAAATCAGGCGGTCGTCAATTCTTCGGCATATAGGATTAATGATATCATCCTAATTGACGGAACACAACTCCAATAAGTAGAGGAATTGAAATATTATTGGGAAACATCTTTACACAAGATAGGTGTATGGACAAAGAAATAGGAACAAGAAATATGACGGCACATTCAGTGACCTACCAGCTACCACCCCCGCTCAGTCACAAGAGCATCCCAACAGAAGTGAAATCCCAGTTCAACAATAGCATCTTCATACCAATCTTAACCCTATTCGTACTCCCTGGGGTCATTTTGTAACCCTGCGATAGTATTCTTCACATTTTAGAATACTTCTAGTGCGAAAATCTCTTTGAGACTTTCAGTATTTCTCAAAAAAATCACTTTGACAGACTGCTATGCAAAGAATACGGATCGGATTAACTAGTAAAATTTCCTCTTTGAAAGTGGTGGCACGGAGTTCTCCACGTCGTATGGATACGATAGTAAAACACGACGTACGGATAGGGTAACATACCAGTTTCAAGTATGGTCTCTAAACGAGGCAGAAGAAAGAAAAATCAGTGCATGCGAAATGAGGTATCTCCGCAAAACCATCAACGTCACCAGAAGAGACCGCATAAGAAACGAAACCATACGTCTACAAACTGGAATACCACCAGTAATAAAATTCATAAAGCGTCAAGGAGTCAGGGAATCCGGCTTCAAATCAAGAGGAAGACCAAGAAAGACCTGGCTGAATAGGGTTAAAATGTCCTAGAACAGCATAACACATTTGAAGGTATTGAAGGCTGAATATGTAATGTAACTCTCTCGCTGCCCTAGAATTACAAAATTCTATCTGCCCCTTAGTTTTGAGAAATTTTCCGTTAAAAATATTGACTTCCACAACATGCCAAGCTTTTTCGAACGCAGTACTTTGAATAGCTTCATAACGGCTTAACATAATCTTACGACTTTGATAAACAGGATATAGAGCAAATTTCAGTTTCTGATCTCATTTTCTTAGTAACTCAAAACAACCAAAAATGTCAGGTATAACTTTTTTTATTCTAATGTATCGCATTGGCAACCTGAAAGGCAAATGAGGCGGAGGTAAAACCAGAGTAACTTTTGCAGGCGAGCCTAAAAAGATGTGTGGCTGGGAAAGATTAGGAAAATGTAGCTCTTTTTGAGAGCATTCAAGTAAAGGAATAAATAATGGAGAACCGTGATCGCTAATGTTTGTCACAGATGCGGCATTTGGTGATGATGATTCTTGGAAAATGGGCTGGAGTAGGGATTAGCAAAAACAAAGG
>NW_004798002.1:114753-116049 GCF_000002075.1 Aplysia californica | reverse complement strand
CGATCCACCTTTTGCGTGGCCTTCCTGGTCCCTTATAGCCTGAGTGGTTACGAATGGTACAATACATAATTTATTAGCATTCAATAAATTATTCTGCTTTGCAGTTTCTAGTACTAACATTATTATTATATGTATAATAAATATTATAAATCATGATAACAAAGTCAATAATGAAGATAATGAGGGCAGTAATTGCACTGGTCATGACAGGTTCCTGATGAAAATCAAAAGTAATTATTATAGATGGCAATAATACTTAAAGAGCAATGACAGTGACTATAGTAATACTAATGACGTTAATGACGTTAACAAGATTAATGATACTAATGCTATTATTGTATTTATGTAAGATGATAAAAATATAATTATGATAATACATGTATTGAGAATATTAGTCATAATAGTAATAATATGACAACAGTGATGATGATGATGATGATGATGATGATGATGATGATGATGATGATGATGATGGTGAGGATGGTGATGATGATGATGATGATGATGATGATGATGACGACGACGACGACGAAGTCAGCAATTATGATAATAGTATTATTTATACGGACTGCTGCAATAATAAAGGAAGGGGTGGATCTTTATCAAATGCAAAGTGCGTTCGTATTTGTTCTGTTTTGTGTTTTTTAGTGGGTTTCTTTACCTCTACGCTTGACGTTCTTATGCCTTGAACATGGAAGGAAAAGACAAGAGAAAGCCAGCCTTCTACCTTCGCTCTGGCTTGCGCAGCCTTCTAGTAATATTAAGCCCTTGGGGCAACAATGAATAGGAGACAAAGAGATAAATACGGAAAAAGAACAGAAAAAAATGACAAACAAGCCAAAAAAGAAAAAAAAAACCCCACAAATAAACCACGACCAAACGCAAAGGCAATAGCGTTTTAGCACTTTATAGTAATATTAAACTCTCTATCCCATTACAGTGAATTATTCAAGATTATAACCCCTGTCCCCCTTTCTTCTTTTTTAAAAATTTAGACGTTATTTTTGTTTGGGTTTTTTTGCTTTTGCTTTTTGTTTTGTTTTGCTTTACAAACACACACTCACACACTCATACGCGCACACACACGCACACACAAATACACACACTCACGCACTCATACGCGCACACACACGCACACACAAATACACACACTCACGCACTCATACGCGCACACACACGTACACACAAATACACACACTCACGCACTCATACGTGCACACACACGTACACACAAATACACACACTCACGCACTCATACGCGCACACACACGCACACACAAATACACACACTCACGC
>NW_004798002.1:111744-114653 GCF_000002075.1 Aplysia californica | reverse complement strand
TCTCTCTCTCTCTCTCTCTCTCTCTCTCTCTCTCTCTCTCTTTGTCTTCCTCTCATGCTCTCTGTCTCTTTCTTCTTCGTCTTGTTTTCATTCTTTAGAAAGTTGCGAGCGTCGTTAAACTCTTACCAAACTCAAGAGAAAGAGACTGACGTGGAGGACGGGACAGAAAGGCAGATTGTGTGTGTGTGTGTGTGTGTGTGTGTGTGTTTGTGTGTGTTTGTGTATATGTGTGTATGTGTGTATGTGTGTATGCGTATGTGTATGTGTGTGTTTGTTTGTGCGTATGCTAGTGAGTAAAAGACAGAGGGAGAGAGAGAGTGTGTGAGAGAGAGAGAAAGAGAGCCAATGGACAAAAAGAAAAAAAGACATAAATAGCTCATAGCAGAGCTGACTATTGTATTCTTCCCCCCTCCCCCTTTCCCACCCCATCCCCTAAACCCCCCCCCTCAACCTCCCATGATTCTTCTACCCCTCCACCACCACCACCTAACACCTCACCCATATCCACACCTCTTTTTCTCTACACAGGCCAAACAGTTAACACCAACACAAGTAAGTATTATTAACTCTTTAACTCTTGAAGACATTCAATTTGTGACCAATAACAGGTGCACTGTGTGGTTGGCTGGATGACTGGTGTGTTTTGTTCCTTCGATACAATCAAATACCTATCGTCCTTATCTCTCCTTCTTTTTGTGTTGTTACTCTGTTGTAACACCTCTAATCTTTAACACAACGATTAGGTCAAAATGAAAATGAATTCCCATCCTTGGTTCAAACCACAGTGCAAATGCTTGAAAAAGCGTAACTTTGTTATATCTATACACATTTCATAAATCTGTTTCCTTTTTCTGAAATTTAAAAATGCAGGCAACAACATTTATATTAATATGAAATTTATGTCAAATTATGTTGTGTTTCTGGTTTGTTTATGTGGGCTTGAAATGTGCCACAATATTGACTTTGATCTGTTATTGGTAGGACAAATGTGTCTGACGCGTCCTTTCAGAGTTTATGTATTCTTTATATTATAATATTCTTTTTTTCAAGACTGCTATCATAGCAAAAAGTACTAAAAAATATATAATCACAGTTTATATTGCAGAAGCGTAGATATAGAACATTTTGAACGATGGGAGAATTAAGATTGAAGGACTTAAGTTTCCCCCCAAAAGGTACCGCCTATGGTTACTTTTTTAAAAGATCATTATTGTTCAGGAGATTTTGCCAGGTCAATTTGTTGCCGATTGTTAGACCAAGATGTTTGTATGAATCCGTAGTTTCAATTGCTACTTGTTAAATTACAAAAGTTGGGTTTGTTAGATTTCTTTTCTTAAATCAAAATCATTTCCTTTGTCTCTGAGAGTTTCACTTTTTGAAAATTTGAATGTAACCATTTTTTAAAGAAAGATTATATTTCTTTGAGATACTCTTTTTCATCGAGTTTTCATAGTCCAACTATAGAGGAGTCATCTGCAAACGTTATTTAGCGTGATTTTTCCATACTTACTTCTTTGGTCGTTGGTGCTTATTGTATACAAAACTCGGGACAAAACACATCCCTAAGGACCGCCGGCATTGCTATAGATTGTTTCAGATTTTGTGCTGTTCTGTCTAACACAATGTGTTCTGTCTGTCAAAAATTCCAGGAACCTTGATCTAAATGTTATATAATTTTTGTGTAAGCTCGTCACTTTGGTCGCCTAAAACTTCAGAAACACTTAACTTTCGAATTTGGAAATAATGAACTGTGGTTCAGAATCATTTAAAGGGTGCACAGTTATATTAAGAAGTCTGAAGTCACTGTAGTTTAACTGTCAGTTTTTCATTAGTTTCGTTTTGATCGAATCTTGGGTAAGTCAGTCTTCCAAGACGCCTTTGTAAACAAGTGACACTTCCGTTCACAAGCAGTGCCAAATGTTTCCACAATGACTTGACGATCATTTTTTTTATCTGTTCATCGAACGGGTACCCAGCTAGTCTGATATTATAATGATTGACTCTTGGACCCACAAGTTTTTCAATTGCAGTTGAATTGTGGCGTCATTGGCTTGGTGGTCAGGCTACCAGAGTAGATGTGAGGTTCAGTGTAGAACTTTAGAAGGTAACTTATCATCTGCAGCAGTCATGTTTCTTCTTTTTTGTCAGACATGTCATACTAAATACTTAAAATGCTGAAATAAAACATATGTGTGTACATACTGCAGCTCTGCCTCTGAAAAAAAAATGAAAAAAGGTTAGGCTACCGTACTCGTAATCGTGAGGTTGCGGGTTTGGGGGTTCGAGCTGGAGGTTCGAGCTGGAGGCCTGACGTTGTGTCCTTGAGAAAGACCTTTTGCACGAAATGTGCTTACTTCACCATTGTGGGAATGGGTACCCGGCCGTAGACAGCGAAATATCTTGTTAACATGTCAATGCTTTAACGCCTATAAATGGCAGCTTCCACTGTATGCTTCCCATGCAGGAAGTGAAAATTGTTTCAGAATGCTGTCAGGTCTGCTGGGGTAATAGTATAATATTATACTGCAAAGGGCTTAGAGCTTGCTGTTGAGAAGTAATTTGCGCAATACAAATGTTGTCTACTCATTATTGCTACATCTAGAGGCGACATCAACAAAACGTAATCTCCTATACGTTTTAGTTGTTTCAAGATGTTTTAGTGCAGAGTCACAAAGATCAGAAAGCTCCCTTTACGTTCCTTTTTGTTTGTATAAAGATGAGGTAAGTTGTTGTTGTTGTTGTTATCGATCCAGCAACAGCTGGGCTCTCGCCCTTCTGTCCATTGCCATGTAGTGATAAGTGCAGGTCTGCTGCAGTTGCTGTAATGTCTGATGTCATTTAGGGCTGTACAGTGTAACAGGTGATGATCCACAGTCTCATATGCATAGTCACACAAGGGACACATTGGG
>NW_004798002.1:110071-111113 GCF_000002075.1 Aplysia californica | reverse complement strand
TGGGGGGGGTGGGTTCATTGTAATGGCACTGTGAAAGACGTCTCGACAATGGGTCTCCGTCTTAGACAGTTTTGACTGTTCAGTCAAACTTGCTTCAACGGTCACCTGCTCCAAAGGCACTTTCCACTCCGAGGAGGAGGAGGAGAAGGAGCAGAAGGAGGGGGAGGAGTTACAGCCAATGTCGTTTTATCAGAGGAGAAAGGCGTCCCTCGGTCACCCAGGTCAATCATCATTGTCACAAACGTCGCGCTATATTGTCGCTACGTTGATAATAATAGATAGCATTTGTATAGCGCAAATCCCCGCTCAACAGCAAGCTCTATGCGCTTCACAATCTATACTATTACCCCAGCAGACCTGAGAGCATTCTGAAACAACCGCAACTTCCTGGGAAGCATACAGTGCAAACAGCCATTTATAGGCGCTAAAACACTAACATACATGTACTGACAAGATCTGTCGCTGTATGTTAAAACTAAAAGAAATTAAAATGTAGGTCAACACCAATAATTAGTAGATGAGGAGAGTTACCTCGGCTGTGTTCCTTCTGAGCATCCCTTTTTTCTCGTAGAAACACTTTTGGGGTTCTAATTCAAAGTTGTCGGTTGCATCTTCGTCAACAAAAGAGTTGTTTTATTAACGTAGGTGATTTTTACGCCCCTATCGTTACAATTTAGATAATTTAGGAGGCGGGCTTCGACCCTGCCTGTTAGGACGAACTTGGGCTGAGAACTGAGAGGGATGCAACGTCCCAGAAAAAGCAAGATACTCGATAAAAATTGTCCCAACACGGGAATCGAACTCTGGCCTTCTGCGTGAGACGGTAACGGCGAATCGCCCAGCTGCTACACCACATACATTTATTTGAGCACATCCCTATAGATTTACCCACACGTCTAATCAAACCAAAGATTTTACTGTTTTACTCTACAGGACGAGAATATACTACATGTGTTATCATACTCCACCCTCGGGGGGTAATGCGGTCTAGGTTGCGCAACTCAATAATTAATACCAATCCCCGCCCCTCCCCCCTTCCGTC
>NW_004798002.1:97072-108291 GCF_000002075.1 Aplysia californica | reverse complement strand
TACATATTAAGTTATTCAATTGTTATTCCATTATAATTTTCCCAATGAAAGGAAAATGTTAATTTTCCCCAGTCTGACTCGCCCCAGTGACAGATATATATGCAATGTTTGACTCATGATTAGAGATATTTTGTGCACAACCTGTACTATTTAATTATTTTTTATGGAAGTTTTATCTGATGAGTGTTTTATATGGTGTGATGTGAGCCAATGGATTTAAACACAGAATAAAAACTTACTTAGTGGGTTGTTGGCGGGTGCTCTGGTGTGGTTTGCTCCTTTTTTCTATCAAACATCTATCATCCTTATCTCCCCTCCTTTTTTGTGTTTGTTACTCTCTTGTAACACCTGCACCTGTCTTCGGCACTTACATGACCTTATTGTGTTGCAATAAAACTTCTTTTTTTATGTATTACATATTCCATTTTCTTTATTGTCTTTCCAATCACACCTGGTGTAGATCTATAATTCTACCACCACCATGTCCTCATCCTCCATATTTAATTATTCTGCCTACCCTCTCACCAATTCTTTTCCCTCCTCTCGTTCTCACCCTTCTCATTTTCCTGCTACCCTCTGAGGGCTGTCTCTCCTTCTCTTTCTGACATCTACTCCTTTACATTCTCCTCTTCTTCCAATCTGCCCACCTCCCTGACCTTTTCTTACATGTAAATGTGTTAATAAAATCTCTCGCACCCACCCACAAGCGTGGGCTTATTCTGATAATGATGACTGATGAAGGCAATGATCTTTTTTCCCCCTCCCATTCGCTTGTGGGGAATACGAGAACCGAGAAAGAGAATCACAATTCACAGCAAATGAGAGTAACGCCCCCTTGCAATATGGCCGCTGCCGGTGATAATGAAAACAATGACAATGAGCTTTTATTAGTTGACGATTTTGCATGTTTAGACGTATTTGAAAGCGATTCTGATTCCACGTCGAAAAGGCCAACTTGCCAAAGATGCAAGTAAGTATTCAATTTCAGTTTCTTTCGACAGCACAACCCTTTTTTTCTCTACGAACATAGAGTCTAGAATCTACACTGCCAATGACACGCACACGCACGACAACACCAGACTACACACACTGTGACACACTACACACTCTCACACTCGACATTATTAAATTATTGACCTTAGATTGCTATTGCTATAATGTAAAGTAGAAGTAGACCTCCATGACATATAGGCTACACAATATAGACCTATTAAATATAGGAAAATAGGGTCTTTTATTAGTAGATCTAATATCAGATCTAGATTCTAGATTCTATATAGAATATAGAGGATAGGCTACAGTACAGTTAGTGTTAGATCAGCCATGGATGATGGGCACATCAAAAGAGTCCAGAATATCGTATCTAGAATCTAGGTCTAGATCTAGAGTCTAGATCTAGATTTAGATCAAGATTCTAGGTGTGTAAACTTTTCTTAGTCTGTAAACATAGTTTTGTGTTATTTTACTTTCACATCCGTCTTTTATGTTCAGATATTCGAATGCCTCAGATGTTTTATAGCACTTCATTTTTATATATGTTTTACACTCATATTATGAGATCTAGATTTAGATCTAGATCTCTGCTGTCGCAAAGTATTAGTTTTTTATTTGATGTTTCAGTATTAAATTAATTTATTATGTAAATGCACCTACCTATCTCAAGTCCAGGTTCCGTGTCCTCTTTTTTTGTTTAATTTTGTCTACTGAAGCTCTGATTTTGAGCTACACTGATGTAATCATAGCTTTTAAACACTTTGCAGTCGCTTGCCGCATAACGTAATGCGACGAGGAAAATTAACCGTACTGGTCACTTGACAGAGTTCTACGACAGACCCGAGAAGTTTGTGTCAGTCACTCTCCTTGCTTAGATGACCAGATGGGGTATTTTGTACTGCTGGCTGTGTGACCGCAGAGTGTTTTAAAGTGGGAGAAAGATAGGCCTACCTTTTAAGCTATTTCTTGAGAGTTTCTCTTCTAGTTTCAACTCTATTTGCGAATATAATTCAAGTTCAAATAAACCCAGATTTTCTCAATTCTGTTATAATATAAATTGAAATGCTAATTTTTTAGTCCAGGAAACCAAAACATGGCTGTGTCTCTAGACTAGTGGACAATAATCTCATTCAAACACAGCATTTTCTAAATGAAATATTCAAGCATGTTAACTCAGAAGAAAACGGTCGCTTTTAAGGACAAGTGGGCTAACCCTGATTTGGGGGGTTTGGAGAAATCTTGACCTACACCAAAAGTGAGCTTTGCTCTACCTTTAGAAGTTTGGTTTCATTTTGGTTTCATTGGTGTGTTTATATTGTTTGATTATAGAGAAAACTCTCCTTGTCTTTTAAAGAAACTGAACAAGGGTCCAAAAACTTTAACTTGGATTTTCTCAAAACAGCATTTTGTGGGATAGCCCCCTGTGCTTAAAAGCGACCAATTAGACGTTCATGTTATAGAAGAGAGGGATATCATTAACCGAAAACCACTCTAGCTCTAACAAGTTTCTTCAAACTATTTCCCCACAACAAAGTAAATGGGTGACTTACTGATCCACCACAAGTGGATGACACTTAGTTGACAAAGTTGTAACAGTTGTTCCCGGGAGACTCATTCAAGTGCCAAAATGGATCTGATGTATTAATTCTTATAATTAAATTTTTCTGAAACCGTATTCAGTCGTGAGCATTTTAACCTTACCGTACGCCATGTACAAAAAATAGTACAGGGCGTTTTAAATTTCGTTTAATTCTGTTATGGCTAGCTTTAGGTGTATGAGCAGCTAAGAATGCCTCGAGTACTTAATTTCCGAAATTGAAACAACAGCCATAGAAGTTTTGATCTCAAGTTTTGAAATTGATTACCATTTTCTACCCTACCCCCTATTCATACGTCATGTACCAATAATGGCACACACTGGAAAAAACTGCAGACCCTAGGCCAACACACACGCAAAGCAAACACGCTTGGTCACAGCGATGTGAGTTCTGTTTTTAGCACACAGATGTGTTGTTATCTGAGGGTCCCACCCACTATCTAATGCAAGGGAGGCTGCTGATGAGCGTGTAGTAGGGTTGCGTTGAGCGTGTAGCAGGGTTGCGTGCTGAGTATGAAGCCAAACTCCAACATAATTCTCGTAATCTAAGTAATGTTTCCAGTTTTCTCACCCTTCCTTTTCGAAACTGCTCTCCGCTCTGCCTTTAATGGTCACTATCTTGGAAAAAGTTGGTAATGCTCTCGATTACGAGTTACGATTATAACTGTTCCAAAATTGGAACACGGCATACGCACTGTATAGTAAATACCGACGTACAGTAAAGTATAATGTATATATATATATGTTTGTTTTCATATAGTTTTTTATTATTAATTTTTTATGTTTAATAACTTGACCGGTGTTTTACAATTAAATATAGATCTAGGACAAATTAATCTGCTTCTCAAAGGAAGTTCTGCTGTGAAACTATCTGCCACCCAAAGAGTCGAACAAGTCTTGGAGTGGTCCAAGACTACGGCAATAAATAGATATAACAAATAGCATTTTTGTAGGGCATGTCCGTATCCCCGCTCACCAGCAAGCTCTATAACTGTACAATCTTCTATATCATTACTCCGGTAGAGCTTAGAACACTCAGAAGCATTCTCAGCTTCCTGTGAAGCACGCTGTCACCGGAACAAATAGTTTCCCCCTTGTGTCTTTTTTATATGATCATAATGACACTGTCCAAGACACCTGTCTGTGTAAGACAACCACTTGTCTTCTCGACAGTGGGTCACCGTCTTGGCCAACTTCAACTGTGTACATCAAATACGCTGAATGTTTTTATTGATATTTTTTAGAACGTCATGTCATATATAATATATAGCATGTTCATAATTCTTATTTCCCCTGTCTATTTCATCAGACGTCCTCTGACAGTTTGCTTGTGCCCTTTTCTCCCACGTGAGCCTTTAGAAATCAAAACAACCATTTATATTCTGCAGCATCCCTTTGAGGTGAGAATTGAAGCACGTCTGCCCTTTTTAGGGGTTGAAGCCCTGGGGATTTATAAAACTATTCTGTTGGTTTGTCATGTCCCATGTGTGAACTGTGTGTTGAGAAAGTTTCTCTGTTGTGATTTTTAAAATAGCAAGGTAGGGCGGATCATTGACACTTCTCAGGAATAATGTCTCCCATCATGGAGTGCATTTGTATATATATATATATATATATATATATATATATATATATATATATATATATATATATATATATATATATATATCCTTCATTGTAAAAGCTGGGTCTGTTTTTGTCTTCAGCAGCACAGGTTTAAAAATGGTGATGTGACATACAGGGTCTGAATTAGTTCAATCATGATGGCTCAAAACCTGGACTGGATTAATTGCCAAAACAGTCTTGTTCTCAAATCCAGACTGAATTGGCTTATAATTAGCATACAGTAGTAGATGACCTTGCCTGCCTTCATTGCCATCCCCTCTATTTTACTTCTCATTTCTGTTGTCATTTTATTTTCTACATTGGAATGTAGCCATTTTTTTGTTTGTTTTTTTAATGAATAAAAGATGAATTATGGCAATACGGTTTAGTCATAAAAACTATTTCCAGTGCAGTTTTCATCGGTAATGACCCTTGTTAGTAAATTTTGTTCTGTTTTCTAACAGTTCAGCTTTTGATTTACTTAGTGCCTACCTCTCTGTTTAATGATTTATCAATAATATGATGAGCAGTGAAGGATGTGTGTGGGGATTGTGCTTGTTTTTGTCCAGTTTTGTGTTGTCAGGGGACAATCAAACATCTATTGTCCTTATCTCCCCTCCTTCTTTTTCGTGTTTGTTACTCTCTCGTAACACCTCTAATCTCAGGCACTTATATGACCATATTACTTTTTTTTTAATACACAATGTGCAAAACCAAGAATAACGTTAGTTATAGAATAGATATACTTGAACAGATAGATAAACAGGAAATGACCAGGATAGTACTGGGTTTTCTTTTTAGAGCATCTGAACAGAGAAATAAGTGACAAACCATGATTGCCAACCAACATCGGTTTTTCATATCTGTGAGATACAGAAGGTCATTTTTACCATCATCCATCAAAATTCTTCCATCTTAACCATCTTGTTATAAATATTTTTAATATGACCTTAGAAGAGCATGCATCAGAATAACATTGAGTAGGTATCTAGCTTAAGATTATTATTGTTTATATTTCTGTTCATTTATATTATGCATGTGAATGTAAGCCTACGTGTGTGTACATGTTTGTGTGTGTGTGTGTGTGTGTGTGTTTGTGTGTGTGTACACGTGGTGAAATACCAAACCAATGTGCCTGGATCTGGACAATAACGCAGTATTTTATCTTATATTTTATCTTATATGGCGTTTAAAAGAGAACCTACATGCTTCTTTGTTTTTTATTTAATATCGAAATCTCAATGTCTGTATAGAGATCTTATATATAGACTTTGTCCCCTTGTGTCAGGAATCTCGGTGTCTGCGAACTGTTCCCATCCTGCAGAACAGCGTCCCCGCAGACAGGTGCCAGATTTTCCGAGGGAAACGTTTCTCCAAGTCAAGGTATGGCGCTCATAGAATGTGACAGTGGTGAAAATACTATGTCGGGAAAAAAAACCTAGTAAAAAGTAAAATGTTGTATTTGGTTTGTATTAATAGGAGCCTATATAAAGCTGTGTACCTATATAAGGCTGCGTGTTCTTCTTTGCTTGAAAAATTTGCTCAAGTTTTTGTCAGCTTTGACCCAAAAGCTTATTCTTTAAGTGTCGTTACGGGTAGGGATAGGAATAGCCTGGAAATTTTAAGAAGCAAGGTATTAATTAAGTAGTCTAGCAATGTTTGAACGTGTTGATGTGTTTTATATAGATATAGAAGCAAACAGAAATATAAAGATTATACAGTCGAAACCTGTTCTAACTGCCACCTGACCAAGACAATCACCTGTACAAACGATCAGGTCCTACTTCCTACTCCTCCTTTGGTTTTTTCCATTTATCATAATGATACAAAATAATGTAGACAATAATGACACTCTCCAAGATGGCCACCTGTCTAAAACAATCACTTTTCTCCTCGATGAGTGATGGCTGTCTTTGACTTTGACAGTTTCGACTATATTTACAGAGAAAGAGAGAGAGAGAAAGAGAGACAGAGAGAGGGGGAGACAGAGAGAGAGAAAGAGAGAGAGAGAGAGAAAGGAAGAAAGAGAGAGAGGTCGGCGAGAGATAGAGATAAATAAATAATATATAAATAGATAACAACCCAATCTCAAACACATTTGTCCAATCTATGTTTCCCCCTCAGATTTCCTGATCTGGTTCCCATCTTGGAGTCTGCCAACACGGTTCTCCTGTACCCCGGAGATGACGCGGTGGACATCAGCGAACTGCCCACTGGTCAGACCTACAACCTGGTCCTACTGGACGGCACCTGGGCCCAGGCCAAGGGGATCTACACACAGAACGAGTACGTCCGGAACATGAGGAAGGTACGTTCTCTACATATGATATATGTAGCCTGTGTCTTTTAACACTATCTGTATGTCTTGGGGTCATTTTGTACCCCAGGGGTTGCATTCTTCACATTTTAGTAGGTTCTCTACATATATATAGCCTGGGTCTTTAACACTGTCCGTACGCCCTGGGTTCATTTTGTTCCCCCCGAGGTTGTATTCTTCACATTTTAGAGTACTTCTTCTTGTGCCAAGATCTCTTTGAAACTTTCAGTATTCTCAAATAATCATTTTGGCAGACTGCTTTGCAAAGCGTACGGATTGGATTAACGAGTAAATTCCCTCTTTGAAAAGTGGTGGCACAGAGTTCCCCACGTCGTATGGATCCTGGATACGATAGTAAAACACGACGTACGGATAGGGTTAAAGGACAATTCTGTTCTCTGTTCGTGGGTGGTTGGCGGGTACTCTGGTGTAGTTTGCTCCTTCTTTCTTTCCCAAACGTCTATCGTCTTGATCTCTCCTCCTTCTTTTTTGTGTTTGTTACTCTCTTGTAACACCTCTAATCTTTGGCACTTATATGACCTTATTGTGTTGCAAGTGTCGTAAAACTCTTACTAAAACTAATGCTGTTCTCTGTTTGTTTTTCCGTTCTCAACAGTGTTTTTATTTTCTCACATTTTCCAATTTCATCGTTTATAAGGGATGTTGTAAAATGCTATCAGCCCTGTTGAGATCTATAAAAACTGAGTTTTTTTATTTTGCACATCTTTTTTTACTTCAACTACAAGGCTGAAGGAAAGGCCGTTATCTTTTTAGCGAGAGGTTGAGAGTGCCTTTGGATACCGTCCAATTTCTTCTTCTTTCCTTCTGTAAACCCCGTGTGTTGTCTTGTTTTGTTGGGGGGGGGGGGGGGGGTGGCACTATGTGGCTGTCATTGTTTCCATATACTTTCTCTAGCTTGCAGTAAACACTGCTGGTGTAGACAAATCATCAGCATTGAGACTGGTGCTACTGAAGACTACTCAAAGTGGGTGGTTGGCGGTGCTCTATTGGGGTTTGCTTCTTCTTTCCTATCAAATGTCTATCGTCTTTATCTCCCCTCCTTCTTTTTTGTTTTTGTTACTCTCATTACACCTCTAACTGTAATCTTCGGCACTTATATGACCGTATTGTGTTGCAAGTGCGGTAAAACTCTACTAAAGCTAAAACTCTCTCTGGCTTGAAGTAAACACTGCTGGTGTAGACACAAATCATCAGCATTGAGACTGGTGCTACTGAAGACTACTCAAAGGTGCTGACATGTACGCTGTCCGTGGCTTAGTGCTCACCAATGGTTTGTGACCTGCAGGGTTTGACTTGACATTGCATCTTATGACAAAGTGCAGCTGTTCAAGCAATTTATAATCAATTCGCACGCTTGAACTAAATGTACTGTGGAGTCCGCTTAATTTGAACTTACGGTTAATCCAAACAAAGCAGTTAACTGAAAGAAATTAGCATCCCATCTCTGTTTGAGCAACCTCCGTAAACCTAAAATGCGGTTCTGCACATTTCAGTTTTAGCGGACCCCTGTATGTGTATACTTCTGTTCACTTGCATCAAATCTTTTCAGTGGATGGTTGGCAGGTGCTCTGGTGTGGTTTGCTCCTTCTTTCCTATAAAAAATCTATCGTCTTTATCTTTCCTCCTTCTTTTTTGTGTTTGTTACTCCCTTGTAACTCCTCTAATCATCGGCACTTATATGACCTAATTGTGTTGCAAGTGTCGTTAAACTCTTACGCAAAAAAAAAAAATCTTTTAGACTACTAAAGACTTCCTTAACTGGAATCCACAACATCATTTATTACATTGACTGGGGTGGGGGGGGCAGGTGGTAGGGCAGGTGTGCTAGTGCCTTTCTTTGGGAATGACTGACAACAAAATTTGTGAGTCGTCTCATTTCCCAAGGTCAGTGTGGCCTTTCATTTCCAGATCAGCCATTGTTTTATTGATAATGTCATCACTGCGCCAGTTTTGTACTGTTAATTTGAAAATAAATCAGTTGAAATCCCATATCATGGCCTGGCCTCCAAGCTGTGGGTAATAAATAATACATGTATATCTTGTATGGCACTGCTGAGTACCGTTACTGGAATTACTTATACATAATTAGCTTACAGTACTTCCATACTAATAAATCTTGAATGGGTTTTTTTCTGTTTTACTATCAAGCGTACTTTCGGGAATTATTCAATTTTACTGGTAGAGGACAATTCTGAAAATTTTCTGAAAAGATTTTTATTAATGAAATTTTTATGGCAAAATCCATGTATACCTTTACTTTTAAAATCCCCTTTTGCTTTTTTGTTTACCTTTCTGGGTTATTTATGGCTTTACCAAAACAGTTTCGATCTATTAGTGTACAGGTTTGTCAGTTTTCCTTTGGGCAACATGTGTACAGTTTGATTTCATATCATGCACCCATGAATGTTAACTTTTTTCACCTTTGATATCTTGAGACTTACACATTTATTTTAGTGTAAGTTCTACATGGAAACCTTTTTTGTGTGAACAGGTGAAGATCAGAGCCGAGCAGAAAAGCAAATACGTGATTCGCACTCAGCCTTCTGATACATCGCTATCAACTCTTGAAACAGCAGCCATTGCTGTCGCTACCCTGGAAAGAAAACCAGAGATAGCAGAGGTAGGTTTTGGAATTAGTCACGAGGTCACGTTTTGTTTTTCAACATGACCATCCAGCTGTGTGAACAGAGATATAAACGGAATATACATAAATATATTTGTGTGTTGTTAATGAAGAAACGCCGTGACAGATTTATCTTGGTAATTACTCATTGCGCATAGATTCATTAAGATTATGAGACACATATATAAATATATATGAATAGACAGAAACATGGAGGGGCTTGCTTTGATTAGTGGATTGAGAGAAAGAAGAAAGATCGACAGACCGGTTATAGACATATGTATCGGAGTTAACGGTCAGTGTGTGAATACGAATTTATGTGTAGTTTTATTTTATTGTAGAATCGCTTAGAAACCTGCATACATCATGTCTTAATATAGTACTTGTTTAATAGTAATGCTGTTTTGTTTTTTGCGTACACCTGTGTTTTTCATGTCTTTGCTCTCTGTGTTTTCCGTGTCTTGTCTTTTTGTCCTTTGTGTTTAAAGATCTGAGGTGGGACTGAGGGGCAAGCTCAGCCTCATTCGTCGACACACACATACATATAAATGCCTTTACATGCAGTCACTCAACTCACACACAAGTGGGTGGTTGACGGGTGCTGTGGTGTGGTTTTGCTCCTTCTTTCCTATAAAAAATCTATCATCTCTTCATCTCTATCTCCCCTTCTTCTTTTTTGTGTTTGTTACTTTCTCGTAACACATAATCTATTCTTCGGTTCTTATATGGCCTTATTGTGTTTCAAGTGCCGTAAAACTCTTACTAAAACTTATTTGAAAAAAAAGAAGAAAAAAAAGCCATGGTGCCCTGAGTATCGCCCTCTCTTTGATCCCCAGACGTTGCTGCAGCCGCTTGTGGCGCTGTGTGACTTCCAGCTGCAACACGGCGCCACCACCCACCAGAGCCGGGAGTACCAGATGGAGCACGGACTCTGGACCAAGCCCATGTCCAGGGCTGACCACAGGAAGCTGGCCAAGAAATGTGCCGGAGAGCAGGGGTCACCTGGTACGTGAAAGTGATTGGTCATAGCCGGACAAGTGCACAGTGTGTGTAAAAGTGGATCCATGTATGGATGTATGTATGTGTGGGAAATTTCAAGTTGCAGTCAGTATTATTTGTACTTGTAGTTGTAGAGGGTGTGATGGCGGAGCGGTTAGTGCGCTCATCTCCAAAGCGGAAAGTCCGGGTGCGAGCCTCGGTTCGGGCAGGGATTTTTCCGCCCCTCCTGCCCACCCACAGGTAAAGGGTACCTGACTTCGAGTTGGGGAAGTAAAGGGGGAATGGAAAGGAACTGGCCACCCTACCACAATATACGGAAAGGCCCAGGAAGTTGTCTCACTAACAAGGCAATCCCCAAGGTCCGGATCGGATACGGGGACAACTTTACTTTTACTTTTAGTTGTAGACCATTGGTTCCGGCCAAAAGACTCAAACTCAGACGGTAGCTGAACGAGGAAAGTGGGTTGTAGGAGTGGTTTGGTTGCAGGTCCCGCTGCTTCATGAAGTTCATTCCCAACTCGGAGCTCTTGTCTTTGTCGTGTTTTGCCCCGGGGCAGAAAAGATTTGATCCGGAAACAAGAGGAAAGATTTGGACCTGACATGATTTTGAACCTCGATCTTTTGCGTGTCATTCACGTCTATTGCAGTCTATGCTTAAGGACTAGCCTGTACTTAGTGATTAGAGCCTTCAGTCATTTATTTTACTTTGCATCAGTCAAATTGATTTTGATATATGGCAATGGTGAATTTTTTGTTCATCCGAACAGGATAGGATTTCATCTTGCTTTTCTAAGCAGTTCCAAGCTGTTACAGAAAGGCTTCTGTCTACTTTTAAGGTTTCTTTTACTAGAATGTATTCTACTTTGAATGATGAAAGGTTTTATCAAATTTACGTGATGTGCTTGCCCTTTAAGTATCTTTGGTCGTCTTTGACCATTTGGTTGGTTGTTGCTGTGGTCTGGTTTGCTTTTAACTGCTCTTTTTTATGAAGCTACATTTATTTTATTTCTGTAATCTATTTTTATAGGACTAGTATCACCTGATAGTGCTAGCTGTTCTGCACC
>NW_004798002.1:95775-96972 GCF_000002075.1 Aplysia californica | reverse complement strand
CCCCAAACACCCATCCGTATAAGATGTAAGAAATTGTGTTTATTGAATTTTTAAATTCCCTGTTGTGAGATTTTTATTTCTTTAGCCCTGACTGGTTCACCCAAATAAATGTCAAGTCGTTCTTCGCTGGCATTCTCCACATTACCGGTACTTAAGAAACTTTTTCAGTTTTTAGAACTACTTATCTGAATATCAGTACAGTGCTAGCTTGATTATTCCTTATATATATAGATGATTACTATCTGTGCAAAGAATGTTTCTGTAGATTGCGTCCTCCCACCTTGCAAAAGGAGTCAATGAAGTTAATGTACTGGGGCACGAGTCACAGAATATTACACGTTTGTGTCTAGAGAATTCTGCTAGATTCTGTCCCCGTCGTTTTATGCTAGAAAAATTCTGAAATTATGCAAACTGAGCCCAGAAATGTGAAATTATGCGATTTTGTTAATTTTAACAAAGAATGGTACAGGAAAATGATTAAATTTTGCTAAATTACGCAGGGTGCATAAAACCACATGGACAGTATATTTTAAGAGTGTATTTTTTGTATGTATACTGTGTATACTGATTATTCTTTGGTGTTTTGGGATACATGATTTAAGTTATAGAGATATGTGAGACAAAATGTATGTTTGCTTTTGTGTATGTATACTGTGTATACATGTACTGATTATTCTTTGGTGTTTATGGGTATTAAGTTATAGTTATGTGAGACAAAATGCATGTTTGCTTGTGTGTGAGTGTTTTTCATTAGACATTATATGAATAAAATCTTTTATGAAATATATTTTTGGCGATTTTTCTCTTTAAAAAAATGTTTTGTTGTCACATTTGTTCCAAACTCCTCTCTTCCAGTGGGTAGTTGGTGGGTGCTCTGGTGTGGTTTGCTCCTTCTTTCCTATAAAAAATCTATTGACTCTATCGCCCCTCCTTCTTTTTTGTGTTTGTTACTCTCTTGTAACAGACCTCTAATCTTTGGCACTGATAGACCTTATTATGTTGCAAGTGCCGTAAAACTCTTACTAGAACTAAGAACAAACCTCTCTTCCACATGTCTGTTATTTTCTCCACCTCTCACCTGTCTCTCTCTCTGTCTTTCCTGACCCTGAAGAAACATTCTCTGGACATACATCCATTCTTCTCTTCTTCTCCTTCTTCTATTTTTTACCCTTAAATGCTACGCCTGCGCCCCCCACC
>NW_004798002.1:92198-93472 GCF_000002075.1 Aplysia californica | reverse complement strand
CTATACTTATTCCAGTGGTCTCTTCTGTCTGAACAAGCACTAATAAGAAAGACCTACAGTCGAACCTGCTGTGTGGGTGGTTGGCAGGTGCTCTGGTGTGGTTTGGTTCTTTTTTCCTATCAAACATCTATCGTCCTTATCTCCCCTCCTTCTTTTTGTTTTGTTTGTTACTCTCTTGTAACACCTCTAATCTTCCGGCGCTCATATGACCTTAGGCTAGGCAGTTGCGAGCGCAGTAAAACCTCTACTAAAAAAAGAGGTCATTTCTGTCTGAACAAGCACTAATAATAGTAATGCGACCTACAGTCGAACCTGCTCCAGCGACCACCTGCACAAAACAACCTCTCGTACGAGTGAAGTGAGTTACTTGGATGGTTATGTAATCGAATTCAGAGGCATGAAGGGGTTTTTCCAATTCAAGATGTCCAAGATCCCAATAGTATGAAATTTTGTATTGAATGTATCTAACAATGTACCCCCAAAAAAATCCTTTTTACTTTCATGAAAGCTGTTTATTTTCAATATGGTGGCCGTTACCATGGCAACCGTAGACTTAAACCCCAAAAAATTAAAGTTACAATTTGCTATTATTTTCCTGTTATTCCTCCTTGCTTTAAAGCTTTATCTTAAAAAAAAGGCCGTAGTAAACGAGGTAGGTTTATGAACCAGCCCACCTCACCCCCTTAAGAGTAAGAAAAAGCACCGCTGTCCGACAGCTCAAAGCCCCGGGCGACCACCACACCACACTAAGCAGGCCGGGCTTGAGAAAACAACAGCGACGGTGCAATATCTTATGGTATGTTGCACTAGGAATATTGAACAGTCATGTACTTAGACAAGCGGGGTGCGTGCGCTGGGCTATTGGGCTAGTTAGAATAGCTACTCCATGGTAGGGCTGGGCAATGAGTCACTTTAGCAAAATCCGGATAACATGTCAGTGCACCTCTTTGGTAAATAATAATAATATGTTATGAACCGATGCGGCAAATGGGTTAGAACCACTTTGACAAACGGGTTAGCATCACTTCAACAAATGGGTGCACCCCAAGGAGCTTTGGTGCACCCACTTCGGCAGACGGCTCAGGAAAGAGGGTTAAAGAGTGTGAATTCGGATCATGTCTTATTGAGGATTTTTCGATTATCTGGATATTTATCCGGATTTTGTCCACGTCTACTCCTTGGGCTATCTATCACGAGTCAGTGGGAAGAAGGAAGAAGGCGAACAGAGAGGGAGTTCGGTGGAGGGAGGGGCTGGGGAGGGGATTTTTTGTTGT
>NW_004798002.1:87326-89855 GCF_000002075.1 Aplysia californica | reverse complement strand
TTGGGTTTTTTTTAAGAGGAGGAAATAATTGTGCTCCCAATATATTGCTAGGGATTCCCTTTTTAGAGGATATTTTCGATTTTATCTCTCACAATAGTCTAGTGGAATAGGAGTCGTAAAATATTGATTGTCTCCCGGGGGATTAATGTTGATTTATTCTAATATTCAGGGCTGCATTGAACCAACAGAATATTGCATATTATTATGTATTGTGATTCCCCTCACCCCCTTTCTAAACTTTGTTTGTGTCTTTAGATTATCAGTATATCGGTGTCTGTGGTGTAGAGGTTAGGCACTTCGCTGTCGCGAGCGGGAGACTCGAGTTCTTTCTTTCTTTTGGTAGATGTTTTACGGCGCTCGCAACTGCATAAGGTCATATGAGCGCGCGGGACACACCTACTATTTTCAATTGGTATGAAATTTTGAATTTTGCCCAGGTGGTGGCCGAAACCTACTCTTGTCGATTTTAGACCAACAAGGGATCTTTAACGTGCGCAACTTGTAGGGTCTGAAGCCCGCCTCCTGAATGAGCTAAATTGTGTTGATGGGGCATATTAAAACATCTACATTATTTTTTTTAAAGACCATCGGGGTTTTTTTTCATTTTACCCAAAAGCGAGCAACTAAGTCCCCTTTTCTGCGCTACTACTAAACAACTTATAAATAGAAAAGCTTTTTTTTTTAGATTTTTAAGTTTTAGTAGAGGTTTTTACGGCGCCCGCAACTGCATAATGGTCATATGAACGCCAAAAAAAGCTTTTTACTCAGATGGAAATTTTGTTTCTCCACTTGCAACTACCCGTCTTTGAGAGCGCCTCTCACAATATCCATTTTCACCGGACATTTGAGACGTGGACCTTTACAAGAATGTCGCACGGACTGGTCCATTTGTAAACCATTAGATCCTTTTAAAGAATTATTTTAATCTGAGACGTGAAGCAGAGGGAGGGGGGGAGGCATGACATTTATGGCTCCAGGCGTAATACTCTGAATGTAAAACTAACTGTTTCCTCTGTTAAAAAGGCCACATGTTAGATATTTGATCAAAATGGACCAAACAGTATCATTTCTCCCCCGCTTTGCTCCATTCTTCACCGCAGATTTTAGTTCTAAAATCGTTCTAGCAACTCAAACATTTATTTCAGACCCAAAAAAATAAATAAATAACAAGGTAAGAATTCGTAACAGTGAGTTTTTCACTCACTAATGTTGGATCCGTTACATACACAGGTAAGACAATCGATTAATTGCAAAAGTGGTTTACGCCTCTATCGACCCAATTTAGATCATTTGAGCTGGTCCACTTCGACTCTATCTGTCAGGACCAAACCGGGCTGAATGGGATACAACATCCTAACTGAAAACCAGAAACATCTTCCACACGCTAGAATCGAACTAACGTCTTGTGCACCACAACAGCTAATACAGAGGAAATTAATTTGTATTTTGATTATGAAGACTTTCACCTTAGCAGAGACTGAGCACACCATTTCGGAACTTCACGGTGACCGCAAAGATGGTTCCATTAGGGAACGGGATAGGGGGTGCCCACATCCCTCGAGACTCATTGGAGCAGAGGAAGATAGGACTAACGCTAACATCACTTAAACGCAATCCCTAATCTTCACTCATCACCACCATTATATCGAAAATTATCACTGCTCTCAGATCATTGACTTACGTCAGAAAATCCTGGAATCTCTATCTGTTATTAAAGTTATTTGTTATACTAAGTATGCACGTAATACACTATTGGACACTATCATACGCACTTTTTTCTACTAATGAGATGGCGTCAATTTCATGATAATGGGCAAGGGATAAAAAAAATTTAAAAGATTATGAAGGTTTTGGTGTTAGTAACGCGGATTTTTGGTATGTAGCGCCGGTAAGGACGACATAAAGCAAACATCACCAAAGACCGTGTAGTAGAGAATCTTTGACATCACTGCAGACGGCAATGCCAATAACCGTACATGTTATCGTTATTCAGAATGACGGAGGAGATGCAATCACAGAAGTAGGCTCCTATTTATAACTCGAAACACACTTGACATCCATTCCTTCCATGCCTTCACTAGATTGTCGATCGGCAACAACTGATAAACATTTCCCCCCTCCTACCAGTATTTAGATAAAGGCGAGCTGATAAAGCAATAAGTGCTACGGTCATCCTTTTCCTCTTGAAATGACGTCATCAGGTTGAGAAGTTAAGAGCGCTCATGCGAAACAAGTCATCCAATCACAATGCCGTTCCTAACAACATGTTCATATTAGACGCTCCAAGCTCAAGGGTCAGAGGAGCTTGACGTGCTTAGAGCTCAGTGCCCCTCAAAGTGCTCCACTCGATACTAATCCCCCCACACACACACACACACTTGCAGTATAAGGAATGACTTTGTTCTCTGGCAATTACTATGACACAGGTTAGATTCAATTCGCTTATTCGCAACGTATGGGCCTATATTTATGTATTGCAAGTTTACAACAGTGCCCGCAGCTGTCATAATTTTTCTTCTCTTTCATTTT
>NW_004798002.1:84859-86571 GCF_000002075.1 Aplysia californica | reverse complement strand
CTTCTACTTAGTTTTAGTACGGTAAGTGTTTTACGGCACTTGCAACGCAATAAGGTCATGTAAGTGCCGAAGATTAGAGGTGTTACAAGGGAGTAACAAACACGAAAAAGAAGGAGGGGAGATAAAGACGACAGACATTTGATAGGAAAGAAGAAGCAAACCACACCAGAGCACGACCCGCCAACGGCCCACTAAACCTCCTTCGACAGCGTTTCGCAGACACCAAGAGCCACATATTGACAACAATGCCCACGAACCGATGCACATGTAGTAGGCTACTAGTTTTCAATAACTTATTGATACTGACTGAATGAAAATATCTGGATCCCGATAGTCTTCTCATTCAAAGAGGTAGCAAAATCCTCAGCAAGCTCAGTCAACTTTGTGAGGGGGCCTCTCGTGGCCTAGAGGTTAAGGTGTTGGCCTCTCATTCAAAGGTCCCGGGTTCGAACCCGGGTAACGACCGAAAAATGTTCTTCTCTAAAATTGTCTCCTTTCACCTCCTTTCCTGCTCTCTAGCAATGTTCTGTTGTCTGCTTTCATTTCCACTTTCTGCCCCCATCCCTTCACCTCCTTTGCCCCTTCCTCTGGGCTTTCTGCAGCCTTTCTACTGCTACTCCTTGGCTCCTCCTTACAGCTGTCTTTCTGCCACACCCCTGATCTTCTGGTAGGAAAGATCTACACCTAACCTTCTTGGACAAGGGCGAGAAATCTCGGAGGGCCCGTGTGCAAGTTGCGCACGTTAAAGATCCCTTGGTGGTCTAAAAATCGATAAGAGTAGGCTTCGGCCGCCACCTGGGCAAAATTCAAAATTTCCAACCAACTGAAAATATTAGGTATGTCCCGCGCGCTCATATGTCCTATGCAGTTGCGAGCGCCGTAAAACACTTTACAAAAAAAATATACAACTTTGTGACACACAGGCTAGAGTTAGCAGTTTTAACCCTATCCGTACGTCGTGTTTTACTATCGTATCCATACGATGTGGGGAACTCTGTGCCACCACTTCCCAAAGAGGAAATTTACTTGTTAATCCTATCCGTACGCTTTGCATAGCAGTCTGTCAAAAAGATTTTGAGAAATACTGAAAGTTTCAAAAAGATCTTCGTACTAGAAGTATTCTTAAATGTGAAGTATACAATCTCGGGGGTACAAATTGACCCAAGGGCGTACGGATAGGGTTAATACCCAATGCGCACTGCCAATAGAAGTCAGTCGAATGGAGTCGAGACAAGACACATTTTCCTCCATGGAATGGCAAAATCCATCATTTTGGCACAATACCACCGATTCGACTGACAACCTTGAAAACAAAAGCGTTTGACTTTGAAGGTCAACATTGAGTTAGTTGAATGAATTTAGGTGAAATCTGCCAAAAATAAATATCTGTCCGACTCAAACGTATTCAGTTGTCATTGTGCGCTTGGTATGAGTGATCGAACAGACTGCTCATGGCATGTACAGGCTAATATTATGGTATTGTTGTCAGTTGCTTTTTTTTGTGATGGGTTTTTTTTGTTGTTGTTTTTTTTGAGTGGGGGAGGGGGGACATGACACTTGTAAATTAGTAATACAATGACTTGTACATTGTATGCATATCCTATTACCAAAAAACCTGTTCAAATTGTTATGAAGTAAGGATCTAAATTTTCTGTAAGCTTTGAGGCTCTAATAAACATTTTTTTATTTTTTTATTTATTTAATTACTTATT
>NW_004798002.1:82095-83589 GCF_000002075.1 Aplysia californica | reverse complement strand
CGGGAGGTTAGGGGATGGGGTGGGGGGGGGAACGAAACAGTTGTTATAGGAGCACTATTGAAGATAGTTCTGAAAGTTGATGTTGGGAAATCGGGGAAGAGTCCCTTTAATTTTTTTAGGAGTGGATGTTGGGTATTAAAGAGTGCACGGAGAGGTTTTTCGAGATTTGGACCTCTTGCGACACTGTATGCACAAAGAGGTAACAGCGCATTCGAAGACAGTTCTGAAAGTCGACGTTGAAAAATCTGGAAAGAGTCCTTTTAACGTTTTTTGGAGTGTAGGTTGAGTAATTAAAGAGTGCAAGGTGAAGTTTTGCGAGACTTAGACCTCTTGTAGCATACTGCGTACAAAATAGTTGTAGATAGTTCTGAACGACGTTGAGAAATCAGGAGAGAGTCCTTTTTAAAGTTTCTAGGAATAAACGTTGAGTTATTAAAGAGTGCACGGTAATTTTTTGCGCGAGTTACAGAACTTAGACCTCTTGAAACATACTGCGTGCGAAATAATAAGTAGTTACTGCGCCCCAGTACCTAGTTATTTGATTGGATGTTGAGAAATCGGGAGCGAGCCCCCTCAATGTTTCTAGGGTTGGATGTTGAATAATTAAAGAGTGCAAGGTGAAGTTTTGCGAGACTTTAGAGTACTTAGACCTCTTGAAACATACTTCGTACGAAATAGTAGTAAGTGCGCGCCCGTACATTGTTCGTAAAGTGGATGTTGAGAAATCGGAAGCGAGCCCCCTATATGTTTCTAGGGCTGGATGTTGGGTAATTAAAGAGTGCAAGGGGAGGTTTTGTGACGCTTACAGCTCTTGCAACATACTGCAGGTTCGTTGGGGCTCTAGACACTGGATGGTGGGAGAGGAACAGAAGACAGTTTGATGTCAGAAAAGAGACATCTTCGTTGTGAGTTAAGGTGAAGATAACCATGTTGTTTAGTTTCGTTTTAGTAGAGATTTTACGGCGCCCGCAACTGCATAAGGTCATGTGAGCGCCAGAAGATTAGAGGTGTTACAAGAGAGTAACAAACATAAAAAAGAAGATGGGGAGATAAGGACGGTAGGTGTTTGATAGGAAAGAAGAAGCAAGCCACACCAAAGCACCCGCCAACCACACACAACCATGTTGTGAATAGTGAGACGTTCTTGAACTTAACGACACTTGGTTGTAAATTAGTATAGATTATCATGGAAGGCAAAAGAGAGTAGCAGAGCACCAGGAAAAAGACAAGATGTTCCTGAGAAAAAACGTAAAATATAATTATGCTATACATACACATGCATTACCCAGAGAGGGAGGGAGAGAGAAAGAGAGAGAGAGAGAGAGAGAGAGAGAGAGAGAGAGAGAGAGAGAGTTTGTGTAATTGAATAAAGGACTTGTTATCATCATCATCTGGTGCCTTGCCGACTAGCGTGGGCGATCATGGACATCCATTTCACTCTGTCTTGTGTTGCAGCAATAAATGACATGTACAGGGTGGTTAAAAAAAATAATT
>NW_004798002.1:78561-81995 GCF_000002075.1 Aplysia californica | reverse complement strand
CATAAGGTTTAACGCCTCTATCAGTGGAAGATTAGAGGTGTTACAAAGAGACAGAGAGAGAGAGAGAGAGACAAAGAGAGAGAAAGAGAGAGAGAAAGAGAGAGGGAGAGAGAGAGAGAGAGAGAGAGAGAGAGAGAGAGAGAGAGAGAGAGAGAGAGAGATTCTAATTATGCGGGTGGAAGAGGCTGCTTTTGAAGGAAAGTCTGGAATTTGAAGTTGAGTTTGATTTCTAAGTTTATGCCCAGACATTCGCAGCAGAGTGTAGAACAATTTTTACTCTATTGTATTTTTACTTTTTGTAAAGCAGGTACAGTGGGGGTGCCAGTATTGTTTGTTTTAGTAGAGGTTTTACGGCGTTCGCAACTGCATACAGTCATATGAGCGCCAGAAAATTAGAGGTGTTACAAGAGAGTAACAAACATAAAAAAGAAGGAGGGGAGATAAGGATGATAGATATTTGATAGGAAAGAAGGAGCAAACCACACCAGAGCACCCGCCAACCACCCACTGGGCTGCCAGTAGACAGCAAGAAAGGGGGTTGGAGATTGAGAAGACGAGTTCAAATACACGTCCGATCAAGTATGGAATGATGATGTCTCGAGTGGATAGTGTGGTGATCAGACTCGATTATTTGATTTTAAGTTAAGATAATGTCCCTGGTAATACTTTCCAGGTTTTGTGAATCTGTTGGAGGCGGGAAGGCAAGAAAAACAAAAAGAAGAAGCGGAATTTAAGGGGCAATTGACACTACAGAGAATGAATGAGGAGATAGTTTCCAGGTGCATGGCTAAGTTTTGCATTTGAGCTTTGATACCCTACGCCTAGTTTTGATAATTTTAGTCCGTTCACTTTTTCATGCCCCGTTTTGTTTTTTGTTTTTGTTTTGTTTCGTTGTTGTTGTTTTGGGGGTTTTTTGCTGCTGTTGTTTGTTTGTTTTTTGAGGGGTTGGGTTGTTTTTGGGTTTTTTGTTGTTGTTGTTGTTTTTTTTTGGGGGGGTTGGCAATTTTCTTAAAAACTGTCTGTTGTAAACCTTTTGCCCCTTTTTTTTTTTGGGGGGGGGTTGTTTGTTTGTTTGTCTGGGTTTGTTTTAAGGCAGTCTCACATTTTGGCTTCATGACCTTTCAATGTGCACGATAAAAGGTTTCTTCAAAGTGGCGCACTCTTTTGATCTTTCTGGAACATCACAAGATTCCTGGCCTAAAAATATAAGTTTACAGTAACGGAGGCATTCAGCCATGGAAGGTAAAGTAGAAATTATATTTTGGGGGATCCAGTGTACGGAGAAAGCGTGCAACGCGAAGAAAATGTTAATGTCAACGCTTATGTGAAATGGTCTTCGTTTTTGTACGCATTAACTTCGGTAGTGTAAAGTGTAACCCGTTCTATATTGTATACATTCAAGCAAAGTCAGTTTCTTGTTTGTTGGGGGGGGGGGGGCGTGGATTTGTTTTTAAACCATTAACAAAGAGATGTTCAAACCCATGTGCACAATCCCAGTGCATCTAATCAAGAGATACCAGCCTGATACAGCGGTGCAAACGTGGGCTCGAGAAAGTGATCGGACTATAAAAGCTATAGATCTAGCAGTTTTGCGTATGTTGAGGGGGAATATAGACGAAAGAAGTGGGTGGTTGGCGGGTGCTCTGGTGCGGTTTGCTTCTTCTTTCCTATCAAACATCTATCGTCTTTGTCTCCCCTCCTTTTTTTGTGTTTGTTACTCCCTTGTAACACCTCTAATCTTCGGCACTTATATGACCTTATTGTGTTGCAAGTGCCGCAAAACTTTTACTAAAACTAAAAAGACGAAAGAAGTAAGATACGGTAGTTTTTGAGAGTGGTTGAAGAACTGCTTTGAAGGCCACTTCGTCCTGGCGGGTACACGCGGCGTTTCTATCCGCCAATGGAAAGCTTGCTAAACCAACTTCACGTTTTCGTCCCAAGTATGCAAATGCAAACACAACGTCGACTGGAAAGTCTGTGTCTTTTGTATAAGTAGCATTCTTACACATATTTATAGTATATAGCATGAGTATTTTACACATATTTATAGTATATAGCATGAGTATTTTACACATATTTATAGTATATAGCATGAGTATTTTACACATACATGTATTTATAGTATACAGTACTTTGTATTCTTACTTATATTTATAGTATGTAGTCTTCTTACACATATATTTATAGTGTATTATAGTAAGTAGTATTCTTACACGTATTTATAGTATATTATAGTATGTAGTATTTTACACATATTTATAGTAGTAGATCTATAGCTCTGGGTCAAGTCGCCTACATCGTTGACTAAATATGTTATTAGGTGCAGCCCACTCTCGTCTCTAAAAGAAAAAAAAGAAAAGAAATAGAAAGAAGAGATTAATAAAAAAAGGATTTTTAAAAATAGTTTTTCAAACATTTTGCCAATCTCCAAAAACAAAGTAAGTATACATTAATGTACAATGTATCCCGATCCTTTATCAGACCCTCTCTTTACATTTGGCTCTTTGTGGTGCATTTTCTGGGGTCCTGATGAGGGCAGCATTTCACTCATATTGGCGGATACACAATTACAGGAGGTTCGTGTTTACTCGCCATTACTGCCGAGTACACTCGTCGTGGGAGACGGGGTATTGAATGTCGCAGTTTGTGCGTGAATTTCACTCACTTTGCACGATGGCTGTGATTAGAGGCTGGGGTATTATAATATTGTTAGACCTTGCTTCTCGGACCTTTCTGCAATAAAACATGCCGTATCTTGCCATTCTTCCGGCTCCTTCTTTCCTATCAAACATCTATCGTCTTTATCTATCTTCCTTTTTTGTGTGTATGTTACTTTCTTGTAACACATCTATTATTCGGCACTAAAATTACCTTATTGTGTTGCAAGTGCCGTAAAACGATTTCTAAAACTAAAATTATACTCCTGCCTGAGTTATTGTAATTCTGTTGGCACATTTTAGATCATAAAGAGGCAGGCTACTTCAATCATGCCTGACAGGGCCAGCCTAGAGGCTTTATTAAGGGCATGCATCATCTCAGCAAAAAGGTGGAAATACGTGATTGAATTGCTTAAAGAATGTCTTCCACACGAGATGAGCTCAAGTCTTTTGCGACAACGGCCAAATGTCTAACCATTACACCACAGTGAGTGACAGTGAGAACTATGAATCTGTTTTCTAGAAGATGTTTCGAGGTGAAGGCAGAAGATATTCGGAGACGTCTCCGGCGAGCACCCAGGAACTACTCGGAGACGCACGCAGGCACACAGTTGCTCTTTATTGGAGGGTTAAACTGCGTATTATTGGCTGCAGATCACACGTATAACCACTAAAACTGTCGCAAATCAATTATTTTAGAGAAAATTTCAAACATAACTGCAAAATATCAAATTATGGGTTAAAACAGGTTGGGGAGGGGGGGGGGCATGCCCCCCT
>NW_004798002.1:75804-77183 GCF_000002075.1 Aplysia californica | reverse complement strand
GGCGAATAGTTAATCTCATGTTGGCCTACATGTACATGTACTTCGAAATTGACCTGTCGTTGAAGGTCGGGTCATTACTGGGAGGGAGTCGTAACTCAAAGGGTGTTTCCTCAGAGCGGCCTCTGTGTATTACACGTGCAGGTTTTCACACGTGTGAGTTTGTAAACAGGTATGTATTAGTTTCTCTGTGTTTATGTTCCCCTGCTTTCATCTTCAAGTTGGCAGCCATCTTGAGCACTCATCCATGCTCAGGTGACCGACTAGCAGTCTTCAGACGAGAGAGACACCTTTGGGTTCTACTCTATACGTTCTTATACTAACCTCTGACCGTCTAGGTTCTACTTCAAACTTGTCGGTTGTCAACGAAAGAGTGCGGGTGGTTAGCGGGTGCTCTGCTGTTGTTTGCTTCTTCTTTCTTATCAAACATCTGACGTCCTCATCTCCCCTTCTTCTTTTTATGTTTGTTACTCTCTCGTAACACCTCTAGTCTTCTGGTGCTCATATGACCTTATGCAGTTGCCGTAAAACTTCTACTAAAACTAAAACGAAAGAATTGTTTCATTTATGTAGGTGATTTTACGCCCCCATCGACACTATTTAGATCAATAAGGAGGCTGGCTTCGACCATACCTGCCAGGGCCCACTCAGGCTGGAAGGGATACAACGTCCCAGTAGAAAGACTGAGGTACTCGAAAAAATTCTCCCCACACGCGAATCAAACCCAGATCTTCTGCATGCGAAGGCAAAGCTCCAAACCGTTACACCATAGAAGTCCGTTCAACAAAAGGTATATCGTGGTATATTTGGTCGCTTTTATTTTTAAGGACAAGTGGACTATCCCGAAAAATGCTGTTTTGGGAAAATCGAAGGTAACGTAGTGTTTGCCCCTTGTTCAGTTTCATTAAAAGACGAAGAGAATTTTCTCTATAACTATAATCAAACAAATATACACACCAATGAAACCAAACTTCTCCTATAGGTAGGGCAATGCCCATTTTTGTGCTTGTCAAGATTTCTGGAAACCCCCGAAATTTGGCTTAGCCCGCTTGTCCTAAAAAGCGACCATTTACACAAAAGCAGAATTAACAAGTCTAACGTCCATTTCCGATACGACGGGATATATAACCTCTAATGTCTCAAACAACGTAGTATGCTCTCGGAAAAAGAATCGAGCCTAGTGGCCCGCACTGTAGTCCACAAGTGCTTTACTAACCGAACGAAGAGCGCACCCCTCGTGTTGGCTGAACCTTCGCCCTATGCGAGAATGTGTGGCCTTCAGTGTTTACTCTCAATGTTTTCTTCTTGGAAGTAAAAGTAAACACTCCCGTACTCCCTCTCGGACATTCAGACACTCTCGCGATACCCTGACAATCCCCCCT
>NW_004798002.1:70358-73275 GCF_000002075.1 Aplysia californica | reverse complement strand
ACACACACACACACGCAGGTCCCCCCAGGGGTCAGTCTCTACAGGTGGCGTGACGTCCCATCTGCCATGCGTTACATTCGTATCTCATTAGCGCCTTGTTCTAGGGGTGGTCAAAATCCGAATAAACTCTCCGGATAACTGGGTAACTCTCAATGAAACATATCCGAATTCAGCATCACTTCAACAATAAATGGGTGCATTTGACATTGACAAGAGAAGAGCCAGGAAACGTGGAAGGGCACGGGAAGATACGATGGGTGCACCCATTAATTTGTTGAAGTGATGCTGACCTGTTTGTCGAAGCGGTGCATAATATAAGTGGGCGATTGGCGGGTGCTCTGGTGAGGGTTGCTTCTTCTTTCCTATCAAACACCTATCGTCCTTATCTCCCCTCTTTCTTTTTTGTGTTTGTTACTCTCTTCTAACACCTCTATTCTTCGGCACTTATATAACCTTATTGAAAAACGCTTACTGAAACTAGACATCGGATAACTCTCGATGAAGCATTATCTGTGTTCAGACTATCTATCTTTCCTGACCCGTTTGCTGAAGTGGGTGCACCCATCAATTGTTGAAGTGATTCTAGCTAACCAGTTTGTCGAAGCGGGTACAAAACATAATCATTTGCCGAAGAGGTGCACTAACATATTATTATCCGGATTTTGCTAAAGAGACTTATTGCCCAGCCCTACCTTGTTCCCTTCACAGCCTCGTTATCAATGTCAAGATCGGGCTCACACCGTGAGATGGTTACACCCAACTAATTATTGTTTCTTCATTGTTTCCTTTGTACGAGGTACCCCGCAGTGGACCTCATGACGTCTATCTTACAGAGGAAAACCTGTCGGGTTTAATACCTAGTGCACACTGCCCATTCGGATTCATCGGATTGGATGGAGCTCGAGGCGTGCTAGATTTTCCTTCATAGATGGGGAGCGCTCATATGACTTTATGCAGTTGCGACCGCCGTAAAACCCTCTGCTATTAAAAAAAAAATAAATGAGGAAAAAGCATAGACAAAAGCTACCATTCTGGTGCAATACGACCGATTCGACTGGCGATCGACCTTGAAAAACATACGTATTTGATACTGGAATTTAATTAAACCTGATCGTATTATGCTATAATGGTAGCTTTAGTCATATCCATGAAGAAAAATCTGCTTAGCCCCGACTCCCGACTCAATCCGATGAATCCAATTTGCCGTGTGCACTGATATAAGGCCGTGGCTTTATGCCGTGTGCCCATTGGCACGGTCGGGTCGAGTCGGGTCTGTTTTCTAGCCAAATTGAGGGCGTAAAGCGGCTATCGTGGCCCAGACAGATCGCTCGACTCATCGCCTCAAAAACAAACGCGTTTGTTTTCAGGCGATGAGTCGGGCGATCGGATGGCGATCGGTTTGCATTAGAACCGATCCCCCAATGGCCACTCCGTATTAAGGCAAGCCATGGGCTGAAGGACACAGCCTCTCAGTCAGTGGGACGGAGACTTGAACAAATAGATTCCCTTCCCATCTCAAGGATCGAACTCAAGCCTCTTGAGTGCAACGACAACGAGCTTAATTAACCCTATCCGTACACCCTGGGGTCATTTTGTACCCCCTTGGTTGTATTCTTCACATTTTAGAATACTTCTTGTACAAAGATCTCTTTGAAACTCAGTATTTCTTTAAAAATTATTTTGACAGACTGCTGTGCAAAGCGTACGGATCGGATTAACGAGTAAATTTCCTCTTTGGAAAGTGGTGGAACAGAGTTCCCTTCGTCGTATGGATCCGATAGTAAAATACGACGTATGGATAGGGTTAACCGTTTTACCTGAGACGCTACCAGGCCCTACCTCATCATCCTCAAGGGCCAGATCTGTGGCACACATCGGCGATCATGTTTCTCCAATCATTCCTTTGGTCGGATGTTCTAAAAAAAGCTACGTTACCCTGATCTTTCCCCGTTACCCATCTGTTCAGCCTCTCTACGTTGGTAACCCAGCCTCGTTTGCCTTCAATTTTGCCAGTGAGAGCTAGATTTTTCAAAACCTTTATGTCTATTATTCAGGTGTCACAAAAACTGCATTTGGTCTTTTCCAGGTTGTTTTTAACACTTTCTACCTACTTGTCGCAAATGGTTGTAAAACACCATTGGTAGGCCCGCCTATCTCTTTTATTTCCTTCAGTTGTTTCTATCTACTGTCTGTCTTAACTTACTTCCCAGAACTAACTGACCATAAATGTGTCGATGTGCTTTGCTTTAATTAAACAAGCAAACGAAAGATCAACTTTCCCAGGTTCTTACGTTCATGTAAACCTGCTCAAGTGGGCGGTTTGCTCTTTCTTTCCTATCAAACATCTATCGTCCTTATCTCTCCTCCTCTTTTTTTGTTGTGTGTGTTTGACAGTCTCTTTCAACATCTGTAACCTTCGGCACTTATATAACCTAAATGTGTTGCAAATACTGTAAAACTCTTACTAAAACATAAAACAGACCCGTTCAACTTTTGTCCCTTTGGCTCTCCGTGAAACATCCACTTCGTGTGTACGTCACGTGTAGTTGTGCGCGTTCTCTGGACTCACAATTTGCGTTCCTCGTCATCACCAGTGAGCTCATCTCCACAACAACGACACATGACCCATTAACCTCAGTTATCATTATTTGTTCCCTTAGGTGTTTTACACCCCCATCGACACAATTAAGGTCATTAGGAAGAATCAATGGAGGGGGAGGGGGAGAAAGGCTGGGGTCGCCTACGTGCAAGATTCAGAACTAACAGACAACAACACAATGAACAACTGATTCGTGAGCTTCTCTGATGATAGAGAGGGAGGGAAAAACATAACCGCCAAATGGCTGCTCCAGACGAGACACTTAATGATGATGATGATGATGATGATGATGATGATGATGATGATGATGATGATGAT
>NW_004798002.1:64313-66681 GCF_000002075.1 Aplysia californica | reverse complement strand
GGACAGACAGACAGACAGACAGACTGTGGGTGGTTGGCGGGTGCTCTGGTGTGGTTTGCTTCTTCTTTCCTATCAAACGTCTATCGTCCTTATCTCCCCTCCTTCTTTTTTATGTTTGGTAGCCTACTGTCTTGTAATTGTAACACCTCTAATCTTCGGCACTTATACGACCTTATTGTGTTGCAAGTGCCGTAAAACATTTATTAAAACAAAACAAACAAGAGACAGACAGACAGACACGTATTTGTTCCTCACTTTGTAAAAATTAACCTACCTCAACATTCCAACCCTAATTCTCGACTTCTGACCTTTAACTTTTCAGTGAATCTTGAAAGGCGAGCAATGGAAGCTACTTCGATCCAAAAGTCATTACCGGAGACTCGCCCTTTACCCTATCCGCTCAACAAACAAAAAATCAGAGCCGTGGGTTCAACGGAGGGGAGTCTGTTTAATTTCTATAAACAGAGACTAAGACCCCTTTGAATATTTGCCACCTCGGTGTTTGCTTGGGTAGAGGGCGTGTTGCTTGATAAACTGTGAAGTAACAAATGTGAGACAGCGCGGTGGAATCGGGGTCTCGTCAATTTTTGGGCATCTTGAGTTATTAGTATCATCTTAAAGCTTGTTCACTTGTCTTTATTTGGATGAAAAAAAATTATTTTGAATACAAGTCGAGATATTTACGAAAGAAGGAGGTGGGGGTTACCTGTTTTCAAAGTAAAATTAGTGAGAATATGGCTGCCAAAGATTAGTTATTTCCTTAGCTTAAATGTCCGTGGTAACTGAAGATTTACATTTTGTATGCCTTTAATCAACGTTTTTCAGAAAAATCCAGGCAGAAATGAGTTCTTTAATCGGCAGGAAAGGTGTTGAGCCAAAAAACAAAAATCTGATAAAAATTCACAAACCTGCGGAAAAATGCAAGTTTCTTCACTTTGATTATTTTGACGAGAGCCTGATTCCACCACGTTGCCTCACAAATTGTTTGTAGTGCTTGTTTGACTGTGCGGCTGTTGAAGACTGAGATAGCCTTTGGCTGTTGGGTGTCGAGTATTTGCTGTGAGGTGTTCGATACGATCTAAGTCTTTTTTTTGTAGTAGAGGGTTTTACGGCGCTCGCAACTGCATAAGGTCATATGAGCGCCAAGGGGTGTTTGTCAACAGAGAAGTCTTTACGGAATCAGACTTAGACTGCTCACCTCTCTAGCTTCAACAGCACAAAGTCTGCTTCGACTATCAAGGCAACCCGGAAATAGCAGGTCAGAAGAGAATGACAAACATACTAAAGGAGTAGAGGAAATGACAATAGTAAGGATTAGGAAAGAAAAAGCAGCAGTTCCCTGTTGTAGATCAGGCACAGTAAGTTATGAGCGTGACATGATGGATCAGCCCAATTACAATTCTACTGTGTTTGAACGAGAAATGCCCCCCACCCCCTCCCTTAGGGAATAGCCTAAAGACACTACAGTCAGTGGCACTGCCCCGGGGGGTCGATAGCCTTGGGCTGTTGTGTGTCGAGTACTTGCTGTGAGGTGTTCGATACGATCTAAGTCTAAGCACCATTTTGCCGTAAGCTGACAAAACGCCATTTTTATTTACACCAGTTTCGAGATAAAGAGGCTTTTTGTCAGCATCACTATTTTTGAAAAGCATTCTTTCAAAATTTGATTTCTAATTTATTTTAAAAAACTAGTTACAGTTTTACTTTAATTTTTTTCACAAAGGTAGGGCAAGCGAGGCAGGGGTAGGCCCAGAACAACATACTTGGGTAACCTAAACAAATGGGTAACAGGGAAAGATCAGGGAAACGTAGCTTTTTTTAGAGCATCCGAGCAAAGGAATGAATGGAGAACCATGATCGCCGATGTCTGTCGCAGATCTGGCACTGGATGATGATGATGAGGGTAACTGATGAGGTTTTCCTTTTAGTAAATTAAAAAATGGGGCGCCAAAAATGAGAAGAAGAAAAACGTTTTGTCAGATACCGACAGCATTGCCATTACAGGTTTGCTGTAGTGAAAGTGTGTTAGCTGTTGACAACAGTTGGCGCAGTGGTAGGTTGAAAATGAAGGAGGTAATTTTCGCTGTTGGTTGGAATTTGTTTGATGGAGAGAGATAAAGGAAGAGAGAGAGGGGGACAGACAGACAGACAGACAGACAGTCAGACAGACGTATATTTTACTACATTATAAAACTCAATAGGCCTACGTAGAGGTGGTGGGTGGCAGAGGGGACTATAAAAAAATTCGTTCTTGAAGGCCTGCTGTGGGCAATACATGGCGGGTTGTCATCATCATCATCATCATCATCATCATCATCATCACCATCATCATCATCATCACCATCATCGTCATCATCATCATCATCAT
>NW_004798002.1:62110-63275 GCF_000002075.1 Aplysia californica | reverse complement strand
GTGTGTGTGTGTGTGTGTGTGTGTGTGTGTGTGTGTGTGTGTGTGCCTTTTTTTTCTTTTCAAGTTCAATAATAAGATTCGCTATTCGGTATGGATTATTACCACCGCTATTCATTTACCACTCTGCTTCGTAATCATCAGAAAAAAAATGTACTTCTGTATTTACCTCAATGATTTTGGATACACATGTAAAAAGTAAAGTTGTTCCCGCATCCTATCCGGACATTGAGGATTGCCTTGTTAGTGAGACAACTTCCTGGGCCTTCGGCACATTGTGGTAGGGTGGCCAGTTCCTTTCCACGCCACCTTTACTTCCCCAACTCGAAGTCAGGTACCCATTACTGCTGGATGGACAGGAGGGGGCGAAAAAAATCCATGTCCGAACCGAGGGTCGAGCCAGGACTTGCCGCTTTTACACATGTAATGCCCTATAATTTTACGAGGAACTGAGAAAAATGAGTCAAAAGCTCATTGCCCATAAAAATCACATGGTATTTGAATTGCTCTGCCACGCTTCGAGTAGCAATGAAAAGCAACAAAATTGTGAATGTTGAATGGTGAAATCCAATTTGAACTGGCACAGCTTTGCTACTGTAAGTGGGGAGTAATTAATCTATGCCGTAATCTTGAAATAAGATCGGAAAGTGGTTGTTATCTCAGTATATAAAGAAGTGATTAAATTATGCCAATGTCAAGTAGTCTGCGAAGACTCTTCAATGTTCTCGAGCGTTCCATTCGATGCTCTCTCCGGAGACCCCTAGTTATCCGAGTCTTTTGTCAAATTGATTACTGTCTTAATCCCGGTGGATTCCTCTATCCTGTTATCGATATTTCGCAACTGATACACTAGGTTGTTGAGCGATGGTTAATTTACTGAGACCTGAAGGCTTTCTGATAAATTGATTTTTCGTCACTCAGCACTATTTGTCATTTCGACCTTGTCAGTGACACAGCCGACCCCCATCCCTCCTCTGTCCTTAATCTCACTAGTTTTGTTTTGTTTTTTATTTGTTTGTTTTTTGTTTTGTTTTGTTGTTGTTTGTTTTTGTTATTTTTGTTGGTTGCATTTTTTTGTATTTCGGTGTAGATCTATCTATGGCATATCTTTCCTCCTTCTTCTTCTTCTTCTTCTTCTTCTTCTTCTTCTTCTTCTTCTTCTTCTTCT
>NW_004798002.1:59376-60869 GCF_000002075.1 Aplysia californica | reverse complement strand
CCCCATCTTTTTCCTCTCATCCTCAGTATCTCTCTGCCCACATCCAGTGGCGTGGCGCTGTGAAGACCTAAAAGGCTAGATCTTTCCCCACAGACCCAGTTACCAACACGCTCATTGGGCCCTTGAAATGAATGTCTTGTTTTCTGCAACGACATACACACTCACACGTAACGAAACTTCGCTTTGAATCGAGAAAATCTTACCTATGAGCCCCACCCACATTTGGATTGTTAAGGAAAATTTTGCTGACTTCAAATGAAACAAAATAAATCAAACTGGCGTCAAATTTGCACTTGGATCAAGAAGTCTAGTTTAACATCGCCCAGTGGGACAGTATCATCACTACGTAAAAACATTTCTAAATGATCTGCCATACAGCACAACATACATCTACCACATGCTTCACCATAGACAAGCTTCATTCGCCTATTAGATGAATATCAATGGGTGCAGCACCCTCTGCAGTAAGGAACTCAATAGGCCCTAACAGCTCTTTGCTTTAAGCGCACATTCACAGGTTTGCTGGACGCCATTTTCTCGGCGACAATGTACCCTTGCTTCTATGATGTAAACAGCAATAGCATAAGGTGTGACATCATAGCATAAATTCTGTTTTATTGGGTTTGAGATTGAAAGTCAATTATGTACAAATTTTATGAAGGTATCTTAAATAGTTTAGAAGTTGTTGGAGACGAGGCAAAACCTTTTTAACGACCCTGGTAATAACATGTCTGCCCTAGCAGTTCATCAGTCCAGTCGCTCTGTCTACTATCTATTCCTGGTGCAGCGTGGTGAAATCAAGGGCTCGTCAAAATAATGAAAGTGAAAAAACTAGCATTTTTCAGCAGGTTTGTAGATTTTTTTTTTAATCGAATTTCGAATTTTGGCTCAACACCTTTCATGTCCACTAAAGAACACATTTCTGTGTGAATTTTACTGAGAAAGGTTGATTAAAGACACAAAAAATGTAAATTTTGAGTTTCCACAGACTCTAAAGCTAAGGATATAGAACGTATCTTTGGCAGCCATTTTCTCACTAATTTTACCTCTGAAACCAGGTGACCCCTACTTCCTTCGTTTGCAAATATCTGAACTTCAATTCAAGAGAGAAGGGTATTTTTTCGCCAAATGCAAGACAAATGAACATGCTTTAAGTAAGACAATATTAATAACTCCATACGCCCCAAAATGGACTAGCGCCTAAATCCACCGCATCGAGACACATTCAGTCTCTGCCACTGATCTGTTGCACGACAACCAAGCAATCCAACGAGCTTCAGTCACGGAGATCAAGTGATTTATCAGATAACCAAAGAAACAACACCGTAATTTGTCACTTTAAAAAATAAAATCAGGATGACTGTCGCTACCATTTGCTGTTACTCAGTTTGGTGTTTATTTTAGATATCTTGTCAGCCTACAGAAGTCGATGTGTTACTTCTCTCCTCCTTCCCTTTCTCCTTCGCCTCCTCTTTCCTTTCTTCCTCCTCCTT
>NW_004798002.1:57539-58848 GCF_000002075.1 Aplysia californica | reverse complement strand
TATAAACTTAGAACAATATATCATTTATAATTCAAATACACCAGCGTGTTTTTGATTTATTAACTCACCGATTACGTCCGGTTTAGAAAAAAACACCAAAAAAACTCTCTCACTTCTATTTTTCTCCTCCTCGGACAAGAGAGCGGGACAAGGGGCAGATAATCGAAGGAGTCGCGAGTCTCACCACATCACTGATAGTAGGGACGTGTTGTCAAAGGGCTTTTATACAAAGCAAACAGGCTGGGTTGTGCAAATATTGAACACATGGATTGCCCCTTTGTCTTGCACTTAGCATTCTAGATGTTGTTTGTAATGTCCGTTGCACGCGGCGAAGTTCATCAACTGGCGTAGCTGTGTTGACTAGCAACGTCTTTATGGCCCTTGGCCGTCGTTCCAGACTGGGACAGCACGCACAAGCTGCTTGTGCAAAGCCACGTCACGTGACTAGATGAATCTGCTTGTACATAACGGTGTCACGTGACTAGATGAGGCTGCTGGTACAAACCCATATCGCGTGACTAGATGAGGGTGCTTGTACAAACCCATATTACGTGACCAGATCAAATTATTTTTACAAAGCAATGACACGTGAATAGATCAAACTATTTGTACAAAGCCATGTCACGTGACTAGATGAATCTGCTTGTACAAAGCCGTGTCACGTGACTTCATGAAACTATTTTTACAAAGCGATGTCACGTGACTAAATGAGGATATTTGTACAAAGCCATGTCATGTGGCAACATGAGGCTGCTTGTACAAAGCCACGTCACAAGATTAGATGAATGTACAAAGCCATGCCACGTAACCAGATCAAACTTCTTGTACAAAGCCAGGTCACGTGATTAGATGAATCTGCTTTTACAAAGCGATGTCACGTGACTAGATGATGCTGTTGGTACAAAGCCTTGTAATTGTAACGTGACAAGATCAAACTATTTGTACAAAGCCATGTCGTGTGACAAGATGAAACTGTTTTTACACAAAGCAATACCACGTGACTAGATGAGGATATTTGTACAAAGCAATGTCACGTGACTAGATGAGGATATTTGTACAAAGCAATGTCACGTGACTACATCAGGACAACATGAGGGGACAGGACAATGAATGCCAATGTCGTCTTTCTATTTATACATTGCCCGATGCATGTCCCCAGGAGAGTTTATACATGTAATTTTTTTTTTAAACACAAGGGGGCAAATGGTAAGTGGTCTTTTGTACAGGGGATCGTCTTGGACAGGTGGTCGTTAGAGCAGAGTCGACTGTATCTTCATAGACGGGATTGCTGTTATTGTTATTGTTATTG
>NW_004798002.1:52464-53785 GCF_000002075.1 Aplysia californica | reverse complement strand
AGAGTTAGTTATGCTATGTCGATGAAACCGACAGAGAGCGAGAGAATAGGGGGTGGGGGACAGACAGACAGACATACACAATGAAAAAGTAGTATTCATAGCCTACTTTACGTCTGTTTAAGTATGCATAAAGGCTTTTACTTTTCCTATTGGCATGTATGTAGATTTGCTGTGCTGAAAACCCAGACAGAATGACCAGAAAACTGACATGTGAGAAGAGAAAGGGGGTAAAAAAGACATCGTTACTGATACCCGTTGGGATATCATTTATTCCACAATAGGGCTGGGCAATTAGTCGCTTTAGCAAAATCCGGTTGATATGTTTGTGCACCTCTTCGGTGATTAAATGTGTTATGAACCACATCGGTAAATGGGTTAGAACCTCTTCTACAAATGAGTGCACCCCAAGGAGATTAAAAGTTCTAAACTCCTTGGTGCACCCACTTCGGCAAACGGGTCAGGAAAGAGAGTTTAAGAGTCTGAATTCGGCTAATGTTTCAATGAGAATTATCCGGTTATCCGGATTTTGCCCACCACTATTTCACAATCGCAGCACGATAGAGCCATAATGAGGCACATGAGCGGGTGCGGACATTACTATGTAATCGTTGGTCACAGGGATACAGTGACATTCTGTTCTTTGCTCTTTTCACCCTATCCGTATGCCCTGGGGTCATTTTGTACCCCCGGGGTTGTATTCTTTACATTTTACACAACTTCTTGTACGAAGATCTCTTTGAAACTTTCAGTATTTCTTAAAAAATCATTTTGACAGACTGCTATGCAAAGCGTACAGATCGGATTAACGAGTAAATTTCCTCTTTGGAAAGTGGTGGCACAGAGTTCCCCACGTCGTAAGGATACGATAGTAAAACACGTACAGTTAATCCGATACGTACGCTTTGCATAGCAGTCTGTCGAATTTATTTTATTTTTTTTTTTATTTTTTTTTAGAAATACTGAAAGTTTCAAAGAGATCTTTGTACTAGATGTATTCTAAAAATGTGAAGAATACAACCCCGGAGGTACAAAAGGACCCTAGGGCGTACGGATATGGTTCAAAGGCATGCAGGGATAAATTTATTGGAACAACTTCGACAAGTTCGCGTGGTGCGCAAAGGTAACCGATACTGCTCCGGCCTTTCTGAAAGAACACAGATCATTCTGCTTAGCAGAGCTTGGTCTTGTGAAAAGCAGTCGGCCATTCTACTTCTCGGTTATTACGGGGTTTTAAAAAAACCTCTATTTGCGTTCAGAATTTTGTGGCATAGACTACCTTCATTAAGGGGCAACTACGACAGGGCTTGGTGCAAATTCGACC
>NW_004798002.1:49260-50328 GCF_000002075.1 Aplysia californica | reverse complement strand
CGACAACAGAGGATGAAAAAGGAAAAAAAGAAAAAGTCGGGCGATCCGTTTGTGCCACGATGGTACTCAATCTGGCTAGCCCCGACTACCAAACCAAACAGAACCGATCCGATCCGATTGTGCCGACGGGCACCCCCCTATAAAATAACTTGCTCAAGGCCACGCAGTGAGGTTTCCTCTTGTAATAGCTGTCTCTGTCAACATTGCTCGGCATTCTTCTGTGAACCTGTGACCATTGAACAGCCCCGGCTGGACATGCGCACCGACGAGCCAACAGACAGGCAGACAAACAAACACACACACAAGCAGACTGATGCTACGCAACGAAGCAGACTAAGTAGGCAGACGTAGAAAGGTTCAGACAGACTGCTGGTGGTGATAGGGCAAACCGTGCATGTCCGTCCCAAGCCGATCGAGGGTCTTTTTCAGCTGACCAAAGACTAGGGACTTGCGATGTCCAACCCAAACTTTCTTTGTGGCAAAGTTGGTACATATTACGTTGTACTGTGTTGCTGACGCCCCTGTTTCGAATCACAAGCATGGTATTATTTAGCTTGGGGCGGGAGGGGGGTTATTAAGGTATTCTTATTACCTTCTGCCCTCTAGTTTGAGTGTTATCGGCTATAGCTGTTTACATGATGTCCTGTAATTTAATTGTCGCAAACGGAACGTTCATTCCATACGACATCCCATTGTGCCATAGGCTGGCAAGTAAAGGCAGGCACGCGGATGTTTTCATAAACATCTAAAAGACAAGGATTTTTCATGTAGAAATGTTGAGATAGTCCCGCCCCCTCCCTTTTTTTCTAACCCCCCCTACCCTCCTAACCTCCCCTACCTTTCATCTGATTGAACCTTTGAATGCCGTCTGCTGCAATATTGCAATATCCCACTAATCCTGACAGGCATAGTTGAAGCAACCCGCCTCTCAAATTATCCAAATTGGGTGGAAGGAGCTTGCACGGCCTCTGTGGTAGCGTATCCAGGGGCGAAGGCTAACTTGTTTGACAGGGTAATCAAAGTGAAACGGGACCAGATAGGGCCTGTAGATATCACACAAGAATCTTA
>NW_004798002.1:46608-47652 GCF_000002075.1 Aplysia californica | reverse complement strand
CTTTGCACAAATTTCCCTCACATCACCTAGGTGGAAATGGGTACCCGGCTAAAGACAGTGAAAGATCTTGTCAGTTTGATAGTGTTTGAGCGCGTGAAAACCGCAGCTTGCACTGTATGCTTCCGCGGAAGCTGAGAATATTTCTGAGTGTTCTCAGAGGGTCTGCTGGGGTAATACTAGTTGTAAAGCGCATAGAGCATGCTCTTGAGCATGGATATGCGCTATATAAATGCAATTATTATTATAAAAATAGCCCATTAAGTGCTTGAAGTTCACTAGAAGAGAAGTTGGAGGAAAATGAAAGTCGGTAACGCCATCAAAAATAAAAATAAACTAATATAAATTATAGAAAAGGAAACGTGCCTACATCAAAAACATTCGATTGCAACAAGGCTAGAGGGTGACGGAGTAAGACCTGGATATATGGAGTCAGGGAAACATTAACAACTCACGGCATCCCCCTGACCCAAGTTCTCCGGCTGGTGGCAGAAAGACGTCTCTTTCTTCCCGCGACACCCAAAAGGATATAATTGGCTGATAAAAGTAAAAGTAAAGTAAGAAAGGTCTTTCTGAACATTCAGAAATACAAATATGTCAGCCCTTTTCTAAAAATGAGTTCATTTCTTTATCTTTCTCTTCACTCAGGCCCTCTAATCACGAGTGATAAAGCGATCACAGACCCGAGTAAACTGAAATAAAATACAATGTTCCTGGAATTATTTCAAAGAACGCACACGGACAAAGTCAGCCTTTTTCTTTGGGAAAACAGGAAAGATCCATCTTGGAGCTGTGATTGTTTTTCCCCCTAGAGGGAGAAAGTATGACTAGATTCTATGCCCGTTCTGACTTTTGAGTCTTCGTTTATAACGATCCAATAATTTGTACGTTTATAAGATTCAATAATTTGTACGTTTATACGATCCCATAATTTGTACGTTTATAAGATTCAATAATTTGTACGTTTATACGATCCAATAATGTGTACGTTTATACGATCCAATAATTTGTACGTTTATAGGATCCAATAATTTGTACGTTTATAAG
>NW_004798002.1:44630-45939 GCF_000002075.1 Aplysia californica | reverse complement strand
TAAGATTCAATAATTTGTACGTTTATAAGATTCAATAATTTGTACGTTTATAAGATTCAATAATTTGTACGTTTATAAGATTCAATAATTTGTACGTGTATAAGATTTGGAGGTTCGGTTTGGGACCTTTTACTTTCTTCTGATTTTACTCTTTGGAACTCTAATTGATAGAAACGTTTGCGAGGTCGGACAAGACCACTATTATTTTTCCAAATTACTGCGCAAGAATCCTCGCAATAAAGAACAAAATTCTATATTTTTGTGTTGTGTGACTTGGACAAAATGAGCCCGTAGGGTGACAACTGGTCACACTGCCATTAGAGGATAATTTATCCTCCTCCTAACTCTCTCGGCAGACCTGAACCCATAAACTTTGGCGGTAATTCCTCGTCAAAGCAGGAGCCTTCGCGGAGAGAGACTGGGAACATTTTTGTAGTTCATAATGGATTTCCGCTAAGCGAAATTTACGATGTGCTCGGCAGACCAGGTTTTTTAAAATGGCGGCTATAATAATTAATTACATGTAAACTCTAACTGGTTTTGCTACGCTTGTTATGTTTAAATTTATGTGTCTTATTGTGGATAGACTGAGACATAATGTATTCCCTGATAGGATTGTTGCCAAATGGTTTGTTTTATTTTTCTACTCATTTGGCTTCTGCTCTCAGTTTTTTTTATAGGTGGAGAGTAAATGTAGGCACGTTTTAACCCTATCCTTACGCCCTGGGGTCATTTTGTACCCACGGGGTTGTATTCTTCACATTTTTAGAATACTTCTAGTACGCAGATCTCTTTAAAACTTTCAGTATTTCTCAAAAATAATTTTGACAGACTGCTATGCAAAGCGTACGGATCGGATTAACGAGCAAATTTTCTCTTTGGAAAGTGGTGGCACAGAGTTCCCCATGTCGTATGGATACGATAGTAAAACACGACGTACGGATAGGGTTAAAGAAAAGTACGTCACCAGACGTCATATTTTTTTATTTTTTTTTTTGGGGGGGGGGATGTTTCAAGCTATAAAAGATAAATAAACATTGTCTTAGTCATTACGACATGACTTGACAGTAGAAACACAAGCTTAAAGCGTCGCTCTCGGAGTGAACAAACACGTGTCCAGGGGTTGTGAACTTGACAGCCAAGCGTTTTAACAGTAGCTCCGTGCGTCTGTCTGTCTGCCTGTCTGTCAGTCTGTCTCTTTCTTTCTCCCTCTCTCTCCCTTTCTCTCCCGCGCTGTCTCTCTCTCTCTCTATCGCTCTCTCTCTCTCTATCTCTCTATCTATCTATCTATCTATCTATCTATCTATCT
>NW_004798002.1:40670-41953 GCF_000002075.1 Aplysia californica | reverse complement strand
TATATATATCTTAGTGTTATACCATGTTTTTAATAATATTGACAATAATAATACAGTGTAATGTGAACCCAGGTGCCTCTGTTGACCCAAATCGTCAGCTTGTTTGATCTCCTGTGTTCATGGTGTCCGCTATTCTGCTTATCGTCAGCTTCCTGGCTCCCTGTGTTTGCCTTTATACTTTTTTAGTTTCTGAGCTAAAATTGCTACTTTATATTCATACACGTATTTGTATAGCGCACAGGAACTAGTGTTTTTAGAATTGGACTTGAGCATTATATAAATGCTATCTATATAATATATTATCATCTTTTTTTTTTTAGTAGAGGTTTTACGGCGCTCGCAACTGCATAAGGTCATATGAGCGCCAGAAGATTAGAGGCGTTACAAGAGAGTAACAAACATAAAATGAAGAAGTGGAGATACGGACAATAGATGTTTGATAGGAAAGAAGAAGCAAACCACACCAGAGTACCCACCAACCACCCAAATATTATCAGCATATTATTGTTCTTAATATTAGTTGTAGTACTGTTAAAATTGATGCTCGTGTGTTTACATTTTATAAAGCCCACATAGCCTGGTTCTTAAATTGGGGTTGAGCACCATGTAAAAGTCATACTAGTGTTATATTATGTTATTAATAGTATTGATTATAATAACAATATGAAGCCAGGTGCGCCTGTTGACCCAAATCGTAAGCTTGTTTGATCTCCTGTGTTCGGGATGTCCGCTATTCTGCTTATCGTCAGCTTCCTGTTCCGTGTTTGCATTATACGGGGTGCCCACTACGGCTGGATCGGGCCGATCGCCCGACTCGGTCTCCTGAAACTGGAAACAAACACGTTTGCTTTTGAGGTGACCGAGTCGGGCGATCGGCCCGATCCGCCGATCCCATCCGTAGGGGGAACCCCAAACGATAGATCGGGCCGATTGCCTGACTCGGTCGCCTGAAACGGAACACTGTTTTTTAGCCCCATCGCCCGATCCCATCCGTAGTGGGCACCCCGTATTAAGTCTAATCAATATCGACGATAGCGCCGTAAACCTTACACTGAACCAAAACAGATTTCCGTGACGCTTCAGTCAAGAGAAGAAATTAAGGAGGGAACTCTACATTTGAACAACGCCATGAGCCCCACGCCCAGTTCTATTTTGGGAAGGCACTCGGAGTCTGAGACTACTACATGTACTTAGATCAAGTAAATTACCTCTGTGATGTCATTTTGTCTATGATAATAATAATAATTATAAAATAATCGTGGTAATAATAATAATAATAATAA
>NW_004798002.1:38737-39797 GCF_000002075.1 Aplysia californica | reverse complement strand
CCTACCAACTGAAAAAAAATGTTTAATGTGTCCCGCGCGCTCATATGACCTTATGCAGTTGCGAGGGCCGTAATACACTTACTCAAAAAAAATAAAATTTTTAAATGATAGGACTTTACACACCTCGGGATGACCCTGTGAGACAGGGAGGAAGCAAGCCCACCCTCAAACATTAGAAAAGTACACCATGCAGGTCTACGGGGCGGAACAAAACATTACAATAAAACATTAGACTTAATGCAAAACACCCTGAGGCGGCTCGAAATTATACAGGAAGCTTTTTCTTTGTGAGCGAAACTGTTTTAATTCAAGCGATTGATCGCTTTTCATTGATCTCCAAAAGAGTGTACCATTTTGGATTTTCACAAATTTCCCTATTTGTTTTGTTTCCTTTTTTATCACATGTAGATATTATATGTGTTTTACTCCCCCATCGACACGATTTGGATAATTTATTAGGGGCCGGGCTACGACCCTGCCTGTCAGGGTGAACCCAGGCTGTGAGGGATACAACGCCCTAGCGGAAACACCAAGACCCACAATATGTATAACTGGTCGCTTTTAAGCACTAGGGGTCGATAGGGCCGTTAAACCCATACCTGGCGCTCATATGACCTTATGCAGTTGCGAGCGCCGTAAAACCCTCTACTATAAAAATAATAAATAAAACCCATACCATTTTTCATCAAGCACAAGGGGGCTATCCTAAAAAATACTGTTTTGAGAAAATCGAAGATAAAGTATTTGCCCCTCGTTCAGTTTCTTTAAAAGACAAGGAGAGTTTTCTCTATGACCAAACGAATACACCAATGAAGCTAAACTTCTTTTATCGCTAGGGCAATGCCCACTTTTGGTGTAGGTCGAGATTTCTGGAAACCCCCGAAATCGGGGTTAGCCCGCTTGTCTTTAAAAGCGACCAATTAGAATCTACTCGATAAAACTTCACACCGGACGGGAATCAAACTCAGGCCTTCTGCTTTCCACGGTGAAGCACCTATCCGCTATACCACTGACGCCGGCTAAATGGTCGTTTCGCCTCTATAAATTTGATATCAGCACA
>NW_004798002.1:37229-38637 GCF_000002075.1 Aplysia californica | reverse complement strand
AATAAATGTACCCCAAACAAAATTATTTTTTGTCTTTGGGAAACGAAACAAAACGTTTTGATCAACAAGTAACAACCAACGAGGAAGTGTTAAGGAAAACAAGATAGATCCCAGTTAGAGATGAGGTAGGAAGAAGGCGGTGGCGATGGATTGGACATACTCTCAGGAAGTCAGGCAGCTGCGTAACAAAGAAAGTTTTGGATTGGAATCCACAGGACAAGAGATCAAGGGGAAGACATTGTGGAACCTGGAGAAGAATCACAGAAATCGATGTACAGAAAAGTGGGAAGACATGGAATAATAAAAAGCGGCTCGCCCAGGATAGAGAAAGGTTGAAAGTGTTTGTCCGTGGCCTATACCCTGGTGCAGGGTGAGAATTATTAAAGGCAATGATGACGAACAACTAACAGCACCCCCCGAGGGGATTCATACAGTGACCCGGATGTTTCACACCAGGTCAACCAGTTTGAAAAGAGGATGTATACTTTACTTTTACAGAAATCATTTCTATAATATGACCATCTTATATCCAAATAGGTCTACTCCCAAGTGAGGGTATTTTGAGAAGTTTATACTAGTCACAAGGGCGTGATAAAAAAGTTTACAGAACTTCGCTATATTTATATGTGCTTTCTTGTATTATTGTAGATCCACATGAACACACTTGTACGTACAAACACATACACATACATAAATACAAACAAACAGACACACAGAGACAAAACAGACACACACACACACACACACACACACACACACACACACACACACACACACACATTCGCAGACTCACAGACACCGAACCCCCTAACACCCCAACCCCAAGGCACAGCTATGTAAGACGAGATCCGTGTGAAAGAAAGAAACACGAAAAATCAACCAACCGGAAAACACAATTTGATGACGTGTCAGTGAGGTGTCACTTGAACAGACGTGACGTCATAGTTCATGCAAAGACCGTCTCGTGTAGTAGAGAATCTTTGGTTCATGCACAAGGCCATTCTATTTTTTATCCCCCCCCCCCCACTGGGAGGCATGCCAGTTACTCACAGGCCCAGTTCGTCACAGGCCCAGTTCGTCACAGGCCCAGTTTGTCAGTATGTGTTGTTCAATATTTCTTCCTTTTTGTATGCAAATCAAAGCAAATTTAAATTACTCTGTAAATTTTCAACAATGAAGGTTCTTTCATTAAAAACAATTGAAAAATAAAATTCAATTCATAGTGGGCCTGTGACTAACTGGGTCATGACTAATTGTAGTTTGTCCTGAGACTAACTGGGCCTGTGACTAACTGTAGTTTGTCCTGTGACTAACTGGGCCTGTGACTAACTGTAGTTTGTCCTGTGACTAACTGGGCCTGTGACTAACTGGGCCTGTGACTAACTGTAGTTTGTCCTGTGACTAACTG
>NW_004798002.1:35751-37006 GCF_000002075.1 Aplysia californica | reverse complement strand
CCCCCCCCCCCTCCCCACTGGTCGGAGCCAACGACGCGTGGAGATTTCCTTCCCCACAGCCCGGAGTCATACACAGCGGGGTAGAAATGCATCAGATCAGGTAAATCACCCGACGCCGGAAGAAAAGAGGGCTTTCATTTCGGTGAAAAGGTCGAGACAGTCTTTAGCACCGATAAACAACGTTCATAGCACCCTCTTTGATGTGTTATGGGCTTGTGTGAATAAAAAGAAGTACCGTATATATGTGTCACAGTTAGCCACATTTGAATTTGAATTTTGGCAAGATCGACACTGTTTGCCCAAATGCTGGGTGGGAGTGATGCTTCTTTAGGTCACTTTTTCTGTAGATGTGTTTTTAATGTTGCGAATAAATGTAGCCCAAATTAGCTGTAGAGGTAATCTAGTCTGAATTATTTCGCCTGGGGTTTCGGACAGGTTTTGTGCAAATTGGAATAATAAAACGACACGTGTTACTATTGTTATTTTTTAAAGTATTCTTTTAACTGTATACATATATACCTATTCTTATTCTTTCGCTTTTGACGTATACTGTAATACAGCAGGCTGTGTGTTCTCTTTCTATAGAAGGAACATTTAATACGAGGATGCTTTCGCCCCACTATTACTACTAGATATAATATCTACTACTGATGATGTTATTAGCGCCGTACCCAAAAAACACCCGCACCTTTTCACAGCCCTCCATTCTTTTGCCAGTTCGTTCATGATGTCTTTTTCTTTGATCGTCAACTACAGTATATGTAGGCTACCATTCATAGACTAATTAATTGTTTGTTTTTTGTTCGACCCACATACGAGCATCGTTTGAATAGAAAAGCCTTGTTTCTCTTCAACTGGACCGCCCCCTTTACACAGAGTATTGGTTGGTGGTTGGTGGATGCTCTGGTGTGGTTTATGCTTCTTCTGTCCTATCAAACATCTATCGTCCTTATCTCCCCTTCTTCTTTATTTTACCTTTTTTTTACTCTCTTGTAACACCTCTAATCTTCTGGCGCTCATATGACCTTATGCCGTTGCGAGTGCCGTAAAACCTCTACTAAAACTAAAACAAAAGTACTCAGCAAGATCTCCGAAATAACAACATCCGTCTCTTTAGAAAGGATAAATCTGGAGCAATGTTTGTCAAACCTTTCCTAGCCACCGCCCACTTTTGCCACCGTGAGGAGACTGAAATGTTAGTGTCGCCCACCCACACATTTTTATTATACATTTGCATGTGAGGTAATTTTACTAA
>NW_004798002.1:31124-32274 GCF_000002075.1 Aplysia californica | reverse complement strand
CCCTCTCTCCTCTCCCACCTATCCTCCATCCCCTCCTCTCCCCTTCAACCCCCTCCCTCCTCTCCCCTCCCCTCCCACACTCCTCCCATCTTTCACGCCCGTTTAACGACTTTTTCTGTGTGTAATGAGCACAGCTCTCCCAGCCTAATGTACATAATTTCCTAATGACACGACCTTAGTTTTACGACACAATCAGTAGAAGCGCCAGAAGTAGTAGATGGTTATTTGAGTTGGGCTTCCATACAGTTCAAATCAATAATATTGTATGGATCTTTGTTTGATTATTGGGGAGTCAATTTTGTAGGGGTTTTTTTATTTTTTAAAAAGTAACATTCTTTGATACTATTTAAATTCCTTCTTAGGTGCCGGCTTGAGTTTCGTTGTTTTGTGGCTATTCTTTTTTTTTCTTTTCCTTCTTTCTTTCCCTTCTTTCTTTCTTTCCTTTTCTTTTTTTCTTTTTTTTCTTTTTTTTCTTTTTTTCTTTTTTTTTCTTTTTAGCTTTGGTTGATTATTTTAGTGAGATCATTTTAGTTTTTAAGTTTGGTATAAGAGGATGCAGAATGTGGGATGGGGGGTGGGGGGAGAGAGAGTTTCTTTCATTTCGGCAAAGATTCTCTTTATTCTTAATAAACGAAATCGTGTAATCTTCATTAGTGTACTCATTGAGCAGGGCTATTATGAAGGCAGGTGAGCATTTGCATTAAAACAAAACAAAACAAAATTAAATAAAAAATAAAAAATAACGATGATAAATTCCGACCGTCAAAGCACTAATTTATGAGGTCTCGTGTTGCTCATTACTTCTACTTTTATTATTTCCAATTTATGAATCGTTACCACGTGCGTGTGCCATAACTTCCTCTTCGCAAACCCGCGTTATATCCTTCACACACATGACATTTATCATTGTCAGATACAACAATAATAAGGGTATCTCCAATAGAAGGGCAGTACTGAGTACTCAGTTACTCACTCAATGCACACTGCCAAGATATATTTGATACATGCTCAGACTCATTTGCTACAGTCAGGGCCAGTCAAGGATTTGGCACAATTTTATCAAATTCTCCGAAAGCAACCATAGATTTTGATTTAGGACGATCCGTGTGCAAGTTAAAGATCCCTTGGTGGCCTAAAATCGATAAGAGTA
>NW_004798002.1:26481-27521 GCF_000002075.1 Aplysia californica | reverse complement strand
GAGAGAGAGAGAGAAAGAGACAGACCAGATGTTGCGAACAGACAGTTCAGCAGACACCATAACACTTGCAAAAAAGGAAAAAAAAAACAGGCACCCGCAGCAAAGCTGAGCAAAATATAAAAATGTTAAAAATTAAATATCAGTAAATAACAACCGTACTATTATATATATTTACCATGACATAAACAAAAGCAGCCGTTGATCAGTTTTTCTTTTCTTTTATTTGGAAAACTACAGTAACATACCAGACAGACCAACTATCACGATACCATCAAATCCTTATTACACTGTAAGTAAAATAAGTAAAATGAAACATCAACTTTCATACAAAACAATAAATACAAACACATGTACATACATAAGTGTAAAATGTTATCATTGAACAAAAAAACCCAGAAGTCGAAACCCAAAAATGACATTGCCCAGAATAGACATGACAAGAAACAGCCATCAACAGCACAATATTGACGAATGAATGTGAACTTCAAAAAAAAAATATTTAAAAAACGAAAAAAAAAATCCAAGAACAAAAAGTCAGACAAAAGAACAAGAAACGAAATCTCTTCCCTCAAAGTATCATTATAAATTCAAATCGCCAAATTTTAATATTTACGTAATCTGGACGTGTCAGGAGACCGTAACATAATAATATTAGGTCTCATGCACATCTCTCTCTCTCTCTCGCTCTCTCTCTCACTCTCTCCCTCCTCTCTCCGATCCTCGTGCGGGTCAGTCTCAGGTGTATTTATCATAAGGCGTCTCTTATTCTCATCAACACTGCCGCAATATAGGCCATTTTTTGTCCTTACATACGTACACACCAGACCAGGCTTTTATTTATTTTATAATATGTGTGTATCTTACAACACATGGAGAATACACGCACGCCGTGTCAATTTACTGAACATGTTTCAGGGTGTATATATTATGAACGTGAGAGAGGAAGAACTAGAGAGGGGGGAGGGAGAGAGAAGGAGAGAGGGAGAGAGAGAGAGAGAGAGAGAGAGAGAGAGAGAGAGAGAGAGAGAGAGAAGACAATA
>NW_004798002.1:23560-24889 GCF_000002075.1 Aplysia californica | reverse complement strand
TCGAATATATATAAATATATAAAATATCTTCTTTAACTCTCCTTCCTTTCTTTGTTGCTCTCTGGCTACTGGCTAGCACTAGCAGTGACACATCTTACATCTTATCTTCGATAACTGCATGACCTATTTGTGTTACAAGTGCCGTAAAACTCTTGACTAACTACAACTAAACTAAGTCTCAACCTTCACAACAACCCCTGAATCAGGAGGCAACTATTCGACCCTTGTGCTACGTACAACCAGAGAGGGTTGGTACAACATTCTGTCCGGCTGATTCAGTGAATCACCTTTCGATAGGACTGGGCAATGAGTCGCTTAAGCAAAATCCGGATAATATGTTACTGCACCTCTTCGGTAAATAATAATATGTCATGAACCGGTTCGGAAAATGGGTTAGAGCCACTTTGACTAACGGGTTAGCATCACTTCAACAAATGGGTGGACCCACTTCGGCAAACGGGTCAGGAAAAAGGAGTTAAAGAGTCTGAATTAGGATAATGTCTTATTGAGGATTATCCGATTATCCGGACATTTATCTGAATTTTGCCCTCCCTTACCTTTCGGGACATCACACATAAGCGGGTTAACAATTAAAAAAAAAAATTAAAAAAAAAAAACCCTGTGGTGTTAATAACCGCGACACGCCCTTCCACACCACAGGAACACAAAACAAAACAAAAACTCCTGTGTGTTAGTGTTAGTGCTGGGCAGCTAGGTTCCCGATTGTTGAAAACTAGGAATCGTAGGAATCGACTCCGAATCCAGTTAATTACTTTCTAATGATGTGATTTCTTCCGGTGGTTACTTAATTGGCTCCAAACATCTCCAGGATTTAGGATAACCTTGATTTCGGAACACTACAAAGTATCAATTTTTATTTTTCAAAAGTAAATTCTTTAAAAAAGAAGAAGATCCTTTGGTATTCATAAAAAGGAGGCCATACTTTTCTTCCGTAGCATTAATCGTGGTAAGCGGTTCCGGAATCGATTCGTCGCCCAGCTCTACTGTGCGTGATGACGAACAACTGTTCTCACTCGATGAGAACAGAGAAGAGATCCCCTGGGTGGACATTATAGTGGACATTTGTGCTTACACCCCAGACGCACAAAAAGTATATATATATATATAACCAGGAGTTTGGAAATAAGCCTTGAGTCAACTTTCATTTACCCCCCCAAAAAACCCCCAGACAAAATGATAGTTTTAGAACGGGGATTCTGTGTGTGTGTGTGTGTGTGTGTGTGTGTGTGTGTGTGTGTGTGTGTGTGTGTGTGTGTGTGTACACTACATATTATAAAAAAGAAATAGAACTTTAAAAAGTGGGAGGGA
>NW_004798002.1:9937-22618 GCF_000002075.1 Aplysia californica | reverse complement strand
AAAAAAAAACTTTCATCTCTTTATCAGTTGTATCTACGTATGTATGTAAATTTTTCTTGGGTTTTTTTTTCTTCAAGATTTAGAATTGGAAATTTGGAAGTTAAGTTTTAGTAAGAGTTTTACGGCACTTGCAACACAATAAAGTCATATAAGAAGTGCCGAAGATTAGAGGTGTTACAAGAGAGTAACCAACAAAAAAAAGAAGGAGGGGAGAAAGAGATGATGATTTTTTACGGTGCATAGGAAAAAAAGGAGCGAACCACACCAGAGCACCCGCCAATCATCCACAAAATTTGGAAAAAATATTTCTTGAAGACATGTAAACAATAGCACAGATTAAGAATTTAATGCAAAATGTCTAGACCTTAGTAAATCTTGGGCTTAGTACATTGGACCAGCTGGCAGACGTATCATATTATTTTTCATCATCATATATATATCTGATTTGAACTCTAGGAATCCAAAGCATCTTGAGCTAAATCAGAACCGTGTACAGCAGCTTCTCATGCCAGCCCTCACAGTAAGATTGGACTTGCCTATGTAAGTGTTATGCACATTTGTGTGTTTGTGCATCATGTCCTCGCCTCAAAACTCTTTTGTCCAAACTGTACTTTATAAATAAAGAGGCACTTTGGACAAAATAGTTCTGAGGCAACAAACAATGTGTAAGTGCACTGATATTATATGTGGCACGACGTGGTGAAATCAGGCTCTCGTCAATTTTGGGAGATTCGGGGTTGATGATATCATCTTAATGCCTGTCCATTTTCCTTGTTTAGGGGGAAAATAATATCCATCTACGTTGAACAGAAGTCGAGATAAAGAGGTGAGGGTCATCTGGTTCCAGAGGTGAAATTAGCAAGAAAATGGCTGTCAAAGTTCAGTTATTTCTTTAGCTTGAGACTCTGCGGAAACTGACTGTATATTTACATTTCTTCTGCCTTTAATCAATGTTTTTCATTTAAATCCACACATAAACGTGCTCTTTAATGGGCATGAAAGGTGCTGAACCAAAAAACAAAACAAAAATTCTATAAAAATTCCCAAACCTGCAGGAAAATGCGATTTTCTGGATTTTCATTACTTTGTCGAGCGCCTGATTCCACCTCCATGCCTCACATTTTGTGGTATAGCTACACAGGTTAAGTAGTAATGACTCAAAAAGACCTTCCTTTTTCAGCTCAAATCTTGTATGGGAAAAGTTGCAAAAATGAGTTGTGGGCACACGAACACATCTACGCAAGCAAAAATTCTGCTGTGCAGTTGAATGAAATTGTCATTTAATGTATTATATCCACTATATATATACAAATAATACAAAATGCACTTCAGCCACACTTGACTCACAGACACACACACAGAGACACACACACGCACAAACATTTCTACACTGTAGAGACATAGGACATAGGAAAAGTAAGAAAGGAAAAATGAGTGAGAAAAGACAAGGGGGGCGCACAATGTCGGGACAAGGGGACACTGTGTTGTGTAGCATGCTTGCCAAACTCACCAAGATATACAGACCATGAACCTCCCCAGTGAACCACCACAATATTCACCAGCACTCCCACCCCACTTGCACAACGAGGTAGATGGTCCCTTTCAGGTGTCTCCCGACACGCAGGTCAAGAAAGATAAACAGCAACAAACATTCAAATAAATCTTTAGATACAAACAAAGTTATGATAATTAATCAATCAATCAATCAATCAATAATAGCACATTGTTTTTTTTTTCTTTCTTAAATCAAAGGAAGAAGTTAAGTCTTTATATACACATGATGAACTCAAAAAGGGCGGTGACAAGTGTTGAATCAAGGTGTTTGTTGTAATGATGAAGTACTTCTTTAACAGGGAGAATGAATCCCCACCCAGCAGGCATCATTGGACTGAACACACACACTCAAGAGATCTATGTATGTAAATTCTACGACAACAAAAACTCGACAACAAAAATTTCCTTTTCTCTTTTTGTGTGTGTGTGTGTGTGTGTGTGTGTGTGTGTGTGTGTGTGTGTGTGTGTGTGTGTGATCATTTAGCAGAAGAATCCGGTAAGTGGGTGCCAAAGGAAGGACCAACGCCATCTCCTATTTTTATGGGTCTCAACTCAGAATTTTAAAAAAGGAGGAACTGTCAGTCTGATTGCGACAGAAGACCATTTTCACGAGACACCCATTATTTTTACTATACTGTTTGACTTTGACCCTAGAATGCTGAAATAAAAACCATCAATTTATCCATACCAATTTGAGAGTTTGGAAGATAATTTCAAGTAAAAGAGTAGCCGTAGTGGAGTTAAGCGGTGGAAATCCGCTAAACCACGGAATATTGAGACCCATACTATTTACACCTCCTGTGTAAACCACAGACTCTGGCTACCAATCCCACTACAAATACAACCCCTCCTCAAATCAGTAAGTATGTCTACAGTGTATGTCAGTGACAATACACTTTTATTTCCAATTGGGCCAGACCACCTCGGGTCACCAGCAGTAAGAGGACTCTGACAACTGCAACAGTGAAAGAAGAAATAGGAGCACACAATTCACTCACTCAACCGGTAGCTTTTGATGGATAAATCTATAACCACTCTTAAGAAGCCGTATGAGACAAGTAATCCAACACTAGGATTTGTAACATTCCTGAAGCGAACTCTAAGCAATACAACTAAACAGAATGTGAAGCGAAACCAACAAACGCAATTCCCTTATCTTTGAAATGTCATCCCCAGACCTAGGCTGTTTTATTTCAACGACACTTAATTCTGTAAAGATTTAAATCTTTTCAACAAATAAAAATCTGAACACAATATTTACGGACATCAAGCTTATGTTCTCAAACGTTCATCATCTCAACGATTCAAGGACAGCGAAATTCTATCCAACCGTTCATAAAATGTGAAACACTATCCATTACCAACACTAAAACTATATCAAAAGGTAAAATAGCACAGAACTTCTATCCAATGAATCATGAAAAATGAAATTTAATCCACTGATCTAAAAGTGGTGAAACGTCAACCACAAATCCACAACGGATAAAAATCTATCCAAATCATAAACAAGAGCGAAAACTTCAACCAATAATCCCATGGCTTGATATCCATCCACCGATACATCAGAAATGAGCTAGTACATCCATCCACGGCACAGGAGTAAGATTCCCCAGAACTTCACAGAGAATGAAGCTCATAAAAATGCACTGGGTGAAACGTCTCCTAACAGTTCACTGCGTATCAGTTCCTATCTAGTTTCAAAAGAGTGAATGTGAATGTCTATCCAATGATGCACACTAAGGGGGTAATAGGGGAAAGGGGGAGGGGGGGCGGGGGGATCCAGTAATCCAGTAATACCATTCCACTGTATTAGAAAGGCTGCTATTCCTTCGAGTGATTCCAGGAATCAGAACAACACCCAATACTCTGCCAGTGGCGATAAATCCTTCTACTCTCCAGGGCAGCCAGCGGGGGTGGCAAAGTGCTGGCTGACTGGCTCACTGGCGTCCTCGGGGCAACTTCACCGTCTGAGGCACACACACACACACACACCACCACCACATTGTAACTGTCCTTCCACACAAAGAAGAACAGACAACAGCTCTCCGTCCGTCCGCCCCACCCCCTCAAAAAAGCCAGAGTCCGAAGGTAAGTTATCATTCCAACACTCGGGGCCCTGCCGCTGCTGCGTGAACACAAGTACCATCCTCCTTTGAAATAACTGCTACTCCAATGTGATTTGTCTGATAGCAGCCGGGAAGGGTCCCTGGTGAAGAGTTCAGACATGACTTCCCAGGCAGCCTTTTGGTCTTTCGTCTCGTGAAAAGCGCTCACTCAGAGAACAACAATCTCATAGACTGTGGCTTCGTCTTCCTCAGTAAAATCCCTCGGGAAAACGATTTCAATCCCTCGGAAAACGATTTCACTCCCTCGGAAAACGATTTCACTCCCTGGCTTAGTGTGATGTCTGTCCCGCATGAAGCACTCAGAAAATGACCTCATACACCGTGGCCTTCTTGTCCCCTGAGCCTGTGACAATGTATTTGTCGTCAGCAGATATATCACAACTCAGCACTGAGGACGGCTCTTTGGACTGAAAGAAACAAAAAGAAAAAAAGTTTAGTTTTAGTTTTAGTAAATGTTTTACGGCACATGCAACACAATAAGGTCAAATCAACGCTGAAGATTAGAGGTGTTTTAGTTTTAGTAAGAGTTTTACGGCACTTGCAACACAATAAGGTCAAACCAGCGCCGAAGATTAGAGGTGTTTAGTTTTAGTAAGAGTTTTACCGCACTTGCAACACAATAAGGTCAAATCAGCGCCGAAGATTAGAGGTGTTTAGTTTTAGTAAGAGTTTTACGGCACTTGCAACACAATAAGGTGGTAAAAAAAAGTGTCGAAGATTAGAGGTGTCACAAAAGAGTAACAAACACAAAACAGAAGGAGGAGAGATAAGGACGATAGATGTTTGATAGGACAGAAGGAGCAAACAACACCAGAGCACCTGCCAACCACCCACTTTTGTATCTTCATACCCAGACACTTCAGTACAAGCACAACAGAATAAAAGAATGTATGTTTCATTCCAACAGTCAGAAAAGTAGGCCAGGTCAGACAATACCAGACCATCCATGAACATTTATTGGGCCAAAATGAACTACAGAACTCTCAGACTGGACGGCGAGTGTGTGTGTGTGTGTGTGTGTGTGTGTGTGTGTGTGCGCGGGGGGGCGGTGGCACCAATGAGATGAGACAGAACTCTAAAAAAATCTTACTCAACCTTACTTCCAACAATGACAATTACAGAGTCGGCAAATAGTTCAATGACCTTGGCCTACCTCTGTGACTGCCACTAGTTACATTTGCTGTTACACATAGCACCTCTGCTCTCATAGAGACAGCACATTAGTTACATTTGCTGTTACACAATAGCACCTCTGCTCTCACCGAGACAGCACATTAGTTACACTTGCTGTTACACATAGCACCTCTGCTCTCATCATGACAGAGTTCAATTGGGTTTAAAAGTATCAACTTATCGCAGCGATAACAAAATTATTAATTACAGCTAAGTACCACTCACTCAGTCAAGTGGGGAAAAACTTGCACTCAACTACACCCACATATTATCTATAGAAGCAACAGTAATAACTCAATTGTATCTAAATAAAGGCTACTTATGTCAGTGATAACAAATTCTTTCCACATCTCTGAGGACAAAGTCCAGTGACAGGAGAATGTCAAAACAGAATATTCTGATGCAAGCAACATCAAGATTTTTGTGTTAGTTTTTTTTTAGGTCATGATTTCAAAGTTTAACTTGATCTATTTTTTCTCGCTCTGATCTTTCGGGAACGAGTTAATTACTGGCTTCATGGCATGCGATTAAGTTCATGAAATACTGCTACCTAAAAAATCCTTAATTTCCTAATAAGACGTTATATAACAATTTCGAGAAAAAAATGGTGCAGGGTTCAATTGGTCGCTTTTTCAGGACAGGCAGGCTAACCCAGATTTCAGGGGTTTCCAGAAATCTCGACCTACATCAAAAGTGGGCATTGCTCTATTTGTAGAAGAAGTTTGGTTTCATTTGTGGGTATATTTGTTTGGTTATAGAGAAAACTCTCCTTGACTTTTAAAGAAACTGAACAAGGAGCAAAAACTTTAACTTTGATTTTCTCAAAACAGCATTTTTCGGGATAGCCCTCTTGTGCTTAAAAGCGACCAATTGAGGAAACTGAAACGTTATTGTCCAACCTGAAATATACTGGCTCCGTACGGTGTGCGCCAAGCATTGAGCAGATTATCTTTGCCTGTGCTAATGAACCACTCCCCGCAGTAGGCAAACTTGAGAGACAGCACACAGCTCTCGTGCAGGTGCAGCTGATACTTGTCTGGTTTGGAGTGATGCAACACCTCCACGTTGCTGCTCTCCATCCTGGAAGACATTGGAGAAAAAAGACGTATGTTCATCAATTTTCTCTTATTTATTTGAGCAAATAGAAGCAGCACATCCGCATAATAGTGATCACCAATTTTTTAATTTTGTTTTTTTTGTTTTTTTGTTTTTGGTAAGGGTTTTTAGCACTTGCAACTGCATAAGGTTTTAGTTTAGTTTTAGTAAGAGTTTTACAGCACTTGCAACACAATAAGGTCATATAAGTGCCGAAGATTAGAGGTGTTACAAGAGAGTAACAAACACAATATAGAAGGAGTGGAGACAAAGACGACAGATGTTTGATAGGAAAGAAGAAGAAACCACACCAGAGCACCCGCCAACCACCCACACTGTATAAGGTCACGGGAAAAGTAAGACAGACTGAAAAAAAAAAAAAAAAAAAAAAAAGAAAGGAGAGAAGGATTTAGTTCTTCATTCTTCTGTCGTTTTGACGCCTGCCGATGGGGGTCACATGATGAATTAAGAACTAAAAATCTAAACTTTGGTCAAATACTAAGAGCAGAAAAAGGAAAACGAAATGAACTGCGGAATGTTATAGACATCAAGTTTGTTTCTTTTCTCCATAGCACAACAGCACACAGAAATAGTACTTATCCTCATGGAGGTTTTTTCCCTCAACAGACAATCATTGGTATACACATGCGAGGCATCGTGGTCAAATCAGGTGCTCGTCAAAATAATGAAATCCAAGAAATCGGCATAAATTTTTCTGATAAATTGGAAATTTTTTTCATATTTTTTTGGGGGGGCTTAACACCTTGTATGTCCACTTAAAAACTTTTGTGTGAGGATTTTACGGGAAAAACGTTGATTAAAGGCAAAACAACTTTAAATTTGCAGCTGCCAAGGGCTCTTAAGTTATGGTAGTCACCAAACTTTGGCGGCCATTTTCTTGGTAATTTTACCTCTGAAACCAGGCAACCCCACCCCCTTCAATTGCAAATATCTCGACTTCTATTCAAGAAAAACGCATATTTTTTTCGTCAAAAGCAAGGCAAAAGAATAAATAACCTATAAGATGATACCAATAACTCTACTCTATAAGTCTATATTCCCAAAAATTGACGAGCTCCTGATTCCATTGCGTCATGACACATATGGTACGACAGGGTAAGGCAGGAGCCACGTGTTACTACTCTTAATCACAGTGTATGACAGAGGAGATCTCATGATAGAATACATCACAAGATAAAACAGCTTTCATTCAGGTCACGAACTGCTGATGAGACGACAACAACGTACAATGAAGACAAGCTATCAGATGGACCTACCATGCCTGTCAGTAGTTTGGAGCGAGTAACAGAACAAATTTACTTTAGTTTTAGTACGAGTTTTATGGCACTTGCAACACAATAAGGTCATATAAGTGCCGAAGATTAGAGGTATTACAAGAGAGTAACAAACACAAAAAAGAAGGAGGGGAGATAAAGACGACAGATGTTGGATAGGAAAGAAGAAGAAAAAAACACACCAGATCACCCGCCAACCACCCACAAACAGAACAAAGGTTGATGACATATTGCAGTATTAACAGTAGATAGAGGTTTCATGATAAACTGTTTCATGATTCCATTTTAACTGTTCTCAAGCCTAGGAAGCTCCTCCTTAACCATCACTTACCCGACGGCAAGCCATTCGCCTTTAGGACAATAACCCAATGAGAAAATTTGAGACGTAAAATCATGCTGCTGCAGCTGTCTACCCTGAAAGCAAAAGAAAACAATCCAGTGTTACAGACGTGGTGGTACTTGAGGGAGGCATTGCGCTGCCAAGAGCAAAATGCTCGCAGCTAGAGGGATTACAACAACAACAACAGATGAGGTGGAACCTCAGCAAAATGTTCTTTTCTTTGCACACACATATCGTCGCCTCAGAACTATTTTGTCCAAAGTGCCTCTTTAATTAAGTACAGTTTGGATAAAATAGTTCTGAGGTGACAATTTGTACAAGAAAAATCAGGCCATAACATTATAGGTAAAAAAAGAAAACAATTGACATTTGAGTGGGGTAAACAGCAAAATTTTGCTCATATTTTGTCAACAGCTGTATTAATCAATACATTCATTGATTTTGATCATATTGTTTTAGTAAGGTTTTACGGCGCACGTAACTGAATAAGGTCATACGAGCACCAAGTGGTGGATGTTAACAGAGAAGTCCTTACAGGGAATCAGGCTTACTCTGCTCACCTCTTTAGCTTCAACAGCACAAAGTCTGCTTCGACTATCAAGGCACCCCGGAAATAGAGTGTGACAAACATACAAAAGAAGTAGAGGAAAAAATGATGATAGTACTGATTAGGAAATAAAAAGCAGCAGTTCCCTGTTGCAGTTCAGGCACAGAACTTATGAGCATGACAATGATGAATCAACCCATTTACAATTACAATTCTACTGTGCATAAGAACGTGGTTAATGTCCCCCCTTTGGGAATGGCCTTAAGACACTTCAGTCAGTGGCACCGCCTCTGGGGGTGATTGATCATGTGATGACAGACAAGTAAGTTACAATATCGGTCACTACCACTATAGTCATCGAGCCTACCGGGTGGGGAAAGCAAAAATCCATACTTGTATCACCTTAATAATAGATAGCATTTTTATAGCGCAAATCCCCGCTCAACAGCAAGCTCTATGCGCTTCACAATCTGTACTATTTCCCCAGCAGACCTGAGAGCATTCTGAAACAAACTCAACTTCCTGGGAAGCATACAGTGCAAGCAGCCATTTATATGCACTAAAACACTAACATACTGACAAGATCTTTTGCTGTCTATGGCCGGGTACCCATTCAAATCTGGGTGAAGCAATTTAGAGAAAATTAGTAGAACACTCCTAGCGATAAATACATTTGAGGGAAGGGGGCTGGAGGGAGGTATCCCAAATTTCTGCAAAAAAAACTTTTCTACTTTTTACAAGAAGAGAAATAATTTCCATTCTCACCTCCCGGAGATCCCAGGAACGCACGGTGTTGTCCAGACCTCCGGTCCACAACTTGGTGCCGTCGGGAGAGATGTCGATACAGCTGGCTCCATCTGTGTGGCCTTGGAATTGTCTGAAACAAAAACAGAAGAAATTTATTTCCATATACTCAAAAGGGAGAGAGGGAGGGGGAGAGAGAGAGAGAGAGAGAGAGAGAGAGAGAGAGAGAGAGAGAGAGAGAGAGAGAGAATTTTAAAAAAGGAGTACTCTGCACCAAGATAAGAACACCCACCAACAATCCGCCCTCCAAAGAAAGGCAGCGGCGACTGACCGACAAGCGTAAACTCACTGGGGATGAGGGGGAGGAGGGAGGGAGGGAGGAAGGAGGGAGAGTGAGAAGGAGAGGGAGTGAGAGGGAGGGAGAGAAGGAATAAGAGAAAGAGAGAAGGAGGGAGGGTAAAAGAGAGGATACAAATAAAGCAAATAAGAACACCCAGCAACAATCTGCCCTCCAAAGAGACAGCGGCGACCGACTGACGAGTGACTGCCAAGTGTGAACTCACCTGACCAGAGTCTGGTTGTGCAGGTCCCAGACCGCGATGTGCCCGTCGCTGCAGCAGCTGAAGCACACCTTGGCGTCGGGGCTGATGGCCAGAGCGTAGCAGGCCGGGGCGCTCGAGTTCAGCTCTGCCTTGATCCTCGGTTTAGGCTGTGAGAGCAAAACGGTCAGTCTTAGAAAGGTTTTACGGCCCTCGCAAAGAGCGAAAGGCTCACAGCTAAAAGGATTTGAAACAACAAACAAACAACAACGGTGCTTGCAACTGCATAAGGTCCATAAGGTCATATGAGCAACAAGGGGTGGTTGTCAACAGAGAAGTCCTTACAGGGAATCAGGCTTACTCTGCTCACCTCTCTAGCTTCAACAGCACAAGGTCGACTATCATTATCAAGGCACAAAGTATACATAGTCACTTTTCAATGAAAGTTCACACACACACACACACACACACAAACACACACACACGCACTCACACGTGAAAGTTACAATTTAATAATATAAAACAGCTGATATAGCTGGAACAGTTGCAATCCAAAAGAATTTTGTTAGTTCTTATTGAAACTATACAGTAACAACACAGAAACTACTTACAGTTGCCAGGTCCCAGATTGTTAACGTGCTGGCTTCTCCACCCACTATCAACGTTCGGCCATCTTGAAGAAGTTTGATAGAACGAATGTAGTTGTCCCGTTGCTTGAAGAAGAAAAAAACACCCAAGATCACAGTGAGATATACAACCAGACAAGCAAGATGAGACCACATATCAAAACATTAGTTTATATTTTCAAAAAAGTTTTAATTTTATTATTTTTTGTAGCTCTTGCAACATGAATAAGTCATATAAATGCTGAAGATCAGAGGTGTAACTAAAGAGTAACATAGAAAGAAAATAAGGAGAGATAAATTTAGATAGATGCTTGATTACGGTAATGAAGGAGCAAACTACATCAGAGTGCAGACCGACCATCTACACACAGTTTCTATTTCTTTTTAAAGTGCCAACAAGTAATAAACACATACAGTGTGAGAAATGCAAATAAAGAAAGGAACAAGCTTTCATTGTCTCAGAAAAGGTCATGTTTCAATTCCCTGACTTTTGAAACAGAAAAACATCTATAAATAAAGCTGATAGAGTAAGAGTTACATTGAAAAAGAATAATCTGACACAACTATACAGATAATTTTTCACACTAGCCACGGAGATGTCACAGCAGTACCGGGGGACTGTTTAGTTTTAGTAAGAGTTTTACAGTTCTTGCAACACAATAAGGTCATATAAGTGCGGAAGAATAGAGGTGTCAAAAGAGAGATACAAACACAAAAAATATGAAGGAGAGCAGAGATAAGGACGATAGACGTTTGATAGGAAAGAAGGAGCAAGGACTGTTAATACTGTTATTGTCTTTTCTGAAAAAACCAAAAAAAAACTTATGAGAAGTGCACATACCAGACAGTCCAGCTGCGAGATGGGAGGACTCTTGTTGCCTGGCTGACTGATGTCCCACACCTTGACACAACCCTGGAGAGGAAAACAAAACAATGTTGTTGGGGTTTTTTGGTGTTTTTTTTAAGTAATTGTTTTTCGGCACTTGCAACACAATATAGTTTGTATAAGTATCGAAGATTAGTAGAGGTGTTACATGGGAGTTTTTTAGTTTAAGTAGAGTTTTACCACACTTGCAACACAATAAGGTCATATAAGTGCCGAAGATTAGAGGTGTTACAAGAGAGTAACAAACACAAAAAAGAAGGTGGGTAGATAAGGATGATAGATGTTTGATAGGAAAGAAGGAGCAAACCACACCAGAGCACACGCCAACCACCCACTTAGCAAGATGGTACTTAATGGGTATTTTTATAACACAAGTTTGACGAAAGAAAAGGTTGGATATGGGAGAAGAGGAGGAGGGAGCGAGAGAGTGAGTGAATTGGAGGGAGAAGAAGAAAGAAAGAGTGAGAGAGAGAGAAAGAGAGGTAAAGAAGAGAGAGAGAGAGAGAGAGAGAGAGAGAGAGAGAGAGAGAGAGAGAGAGAAAGAAAGAGAGAGAGAGGTTAAGAAGAGAGAGAGAGGGAGAGAGAAAAAAAAAAGAAGAGTAGAAGGATGTGGACATCTACAACACTGACAGAGCCACGAAACAAACACAATCTGACGCCACAGGGGCGCCAAACACCTCTCAGTCAGCTCGCTCAACCACTGGCTCAAGCCGTGTGTCATTCCCTCACCTTTCCACCCGTGTACACGTGCCGCGTTGGATTACTGACTGTGACGGCACACACCACTTCCCCGTGGTTCAATGTGTTGATCTGACGTGCGTGTCGGGGGATGCCCGGCCCAATGAGCGCATCGGGGGGAAATGGAACGGGCTGCATCTGACCGTCACCACTTACATGGAATGAATAAGCTCTGGAGAAAAACAAGAGAAAAATAGTTTTAGTAGAGGTTTTACGGAGCTCGGAACTGCATAAGGTCATAGTTTTAGTTTTAGTAGAGGGTTTTACGGCGCTCGCGACTGCATAAGGTCATTCGAGCGCCAGAAGATTAGAAGTGTTACAAGAGAGTAACAAGCATAAAAAAGGAGGGGAGAAAAGGATGACAGATGTTTGATAGGAAAGAAGAAGCAAACCACACCAGAGCACCCGCCAACTACCCACAGAGAAAAATAGAAAATGATGATGATGATGATGATGATAACAACATTTGTATTGCGCACATCATCCCCGCTCGACAGCAAGTTCTATGTGCTTTACACTATATTATTACCCCAGCAGACCATAGAACACTCAGAAACATTCTCAGCTTCTCAGGAAGGATACAGTGAAAGCAGCTGATTAAGCACTCAAACACTAACAAACTGACAAGATCTTTCATTGTCTATAGCCGTGTACCCATTCCCACCTGAGTGTAGTGAGGAAAATTCATGTAAAGTGCCTTTCCCAAGGACACAACATTGGGCTCCAAATGGGATTCGAACTCATGACCTTATGGCTGCGTGTCTCAGAGCCTAACCACTGGGCCACCGACGCCACATTCTACTATGAGTCTTGCATGGTAATGTTCAAAACACACCATTCCTCGCCTACATGTTTCAAGTTCAAAGTAATATATTGCAATCTGAAAAAGGCAACTAGATTTACTTTACAAGCACAAAGCACAAAAATATTCCAATGACTTTCCATTTGCTAAATATAAACATAACCAAAAACAAAGGAGGGAAACTCTGGATCTGTGTATATTACAGAATGGAGAGGA
>NW_004798002.1:8628-9837 GCF_000002075.1 Aplysia californica | reverse complement strand
TGGGTATGTAAAATTATATTTAAACATAAGCTTTGAATTACAACAACAACAACAAACAAAAAAACCCAAAAAACTTGTTCATTCGAATTCGAAGAAGAGCAGAAAGGGAAACATTTATTAAAACACAACTTACGGCTTCCCCCCAGGAATGCTGCTGAGAGAAGGTCGCATTGCACCATGTGAGCCATGGGCCTCAAAACCCACCTGGGAACACAACAAAAGTCACTCAATATAAGTCACAAACAAGACACTTCTGTATGGTGTCATATTACCTTTACATTAAAAAAACCAAACTAAACTAAAACAAACGTATTTCAGACAATTGTTATTCTGTTGGAATAAGACATAGCTGAAGTGGGAACAGAACAAAAGTCACTCAATAGAAGTCAAAAACAAGACACTTCTGTATGGTGTCATATCATATTACATATTTCAGACAATTGTTATTATATTTGAATAGGAAATAACTGAAGTGGGAACACAACAAAAGTCAACCAATAGAATTCAAAAACAAGATTCTACTGTATGATGTCATATTACTTTCACATTTAATTATTTTTAAAAAAACATATTTCAGCCAATTGTTATTATGTTTGAATACAATTCAAAAACAAGATTCTACTGTAGGGTGTCATATTACTTTTACATAAAAAAACAAAAACAAGCAAATATATTTCAGACAATCGTTATTAGATCTATATATTTTTTTTTAAATAGCTTAAGTTCTACAAAGGCTTGCTATTACTGGTGGTTATCAGGCTGCCCTTCTCACACAAACATAAACCATCTGAATGGACATCTTTTCTCTTCTCTATCTATTTTACCTTTAAAACCATTGTATAAAGGGGGCGAGAGACACAACAATTTTACACCCCCACCAAACACATTTTTTTTTTCATAAGAGTTTTCTACACTTGCAACAAAATAAGGTCGTATAAGTGCCGAAGAATAGATGTGCTACAAGAGACTCAGAGTAACAAACAGAAAAAAGAAGGATGGATGATAAAGATGATAGACGTTTGATAGGAAAGAAGAAATAAACTACACCAGAGCACCCTACAATCACCAAACACAGACCAACAAGACTGACAGTGCACCGCCTTCTTACAACAACTACAACAACAACAACTTTACACCCTCACCCCACCAAACACAGACCAACAAGACAGACAGTACACCACCTTACAACAACAACAATGTTATCCCCCC
>NW_004798002.1:5719-7015 GCF_000002075.1 Aplysia californica | reverse complement strand
AGACAGACAGACAGACAGACAGACAGACAGACAGACAGACAGACAGACAGACAGAAAAGATATGGAACCCAAAAGGTGGCATGGGCACAGCAGTATAAAGTTCAACAAAAAACAAATGTTAATATTATTTCTCTCTAAATGATAAATGCCACAGCTAATCCACACACAACTTTGAAAACCTACCCTAATACTTTTAAACTTTTTGCTTAATTCTCGAATTAACATCACAGAAAGTCACACTTGATCGATCCGGCTCTAGGCACCTTACATCAACATTGAAATTGGCTATCCAATGGACATTCGAGCATACACAAAAAGTCCCATCTTTTTTAGTAAGTGTTAGTAGAGGTTTTTACGGTGCTCGCAACTGCATAAAAGGTCATAGGATAACCAGAAGATTAGAGATGTTACAAGAGAGTAACAAACATAAAAAAGAAAAAGGAGAGATAAAGACGAAAGATAGTTGTTTTATAGGAAAGAAGGAGCAAACCACATCAGAGCACCTGCCAACCACCCACGGAGTAGAGTCAGTGAGTACTCACCATGCTTGAGGCCAGCAGAGGGCCCCGGTGTGGTGCTGCCTGAGCTTGTTGGAGTCGTCGGTTTCGACACGGGGGTGCCCGCTTTCTCCGTCTGAGAAATAAGACGCAAAACAAAAATTTAGAAAAACAGCTTATTACATTTATTCAACAAAATCGTACCGGACTGATTTATTAGTTTTAGTAAGAGTTTTACTGCACTTGCAGCACAATAAAGTCAAGGTCATATAAGTGCCGAAGATTAGAGGTATTACAAGAGAGTAACAAACATAAAAAAGAAAGAAGGGAGATCAGGCCAATAGATGTTTCATAGTAAAGAAGGAGCAAACACACCAGACCACATGCCAACCACCCGCAAATTGGACTGAGTTGTAAGTATATTTTAGTTTTAGTTTAGTAGGGGCTTTTCGGCGCTCGCAACTGCATAAGGTCATATGAGCGCCAGAAGATTAGAGCTGTTACAAGAGAGTAACAAACATAAAAAAGAAAGAGGGAAGATAAGGACGATAGATGTTTGATAGGAAAGAAGGCGCAAACCACACCACAGCACACGCCAACCAACAGCAAATTGGACTGAGTTGTAAGTATATGTCTATGTAAGCATAATGAAAAGACACCTCTATAACCACAGAAAAGATTTGGATGAGAGCAATACCAAAGAATTCTGGACAGGAGATCTCTTATTACTTATAAAAAATTATTATTTTAGCATGAGGCCATTTTCACACACACACACACACACACAGAGAGAGAGAGA
>NW_004798002.1:2952-4212 GCF_000002075.1 Aplysia californica | reverse complement strand
AAAAAAAGAAAAAAATTTAATAAATTTTTTAGAATTGGATTGCTTGAGTTCGATATTTGCAGACTTGGGGAAAATGTATAGTTTTAGTAAGTGTTTTACGGCACTTGCAACACAATAAGGTCATACAAGTGCCGAAGATTAGAGAAGTTACAAGAGAGTAACAAACATTTAAAAAAAGAAGGGGAGATAAAGAAGATAAATGTTTGATAGGAAAGAAGAAGCAAACAACACACCACCATCAAAATTTCTAGGAAATATGGCACATGTGACTTGAATCTGACCCTCTCACATTACATGACATAACTTATAATAATACGATGTTCAGGGAAAACGCATCAGCCCTCGGGCACACCCAACCTTACACTGTAGCTCCAGCCACTCCACACAAAAGCCACACTGACATTTCCACGTATTTGAACTGGAGTAACATATGCCATTTCAAAGACAATGCTCAAACTTCACCCACAATATCTAAAAATGGGAAACTGCAAAGAGTACTCTTGCAAGTAACTCTTTACTAAACAATAGAAAGAATGTTCACTTGTATTTTTTAGTAGAGGTTTTATGGTGCTCGCAACTGCATATGGTCAAATGAGCACCAGAAAATTAGAGGTGTTACAAGAGAGTAACAAACATTTTAAAAAAGAAGGGGGGGAGATAGGGACGATAGACGTTTGATAGGAAAGAAGAAGAAAACCACACCAGAGCACCCGCCAACCACACACATTCCCATGTGTCAATGTCTTGTCATTTTGTAAAACCTGAAAGATATGTAACTATGTTCACTGAGACAATATACAGTGATTATTTCCCCAACATGGTTCATTAACACTTTGTACCGGGACTAAGGTCAACACAGTTAATCAAATCAACAACAAAAACCTATTTGTATACTGGACTCTTTCTACACTTTTGCATGTGCTCCTAAAGATGCCTGTATCACAAACTTCAAGTCCAGTTGTAATAAAAAACTTAAGTTCATTTACTTAAGTATTTGAACATAAGTCCATTTTCATTTATTATATATACCACTTTTCAAAAACACAACACCATTTAGAGATGAAACTTACATCAACAACAAGATCTTGGTCACTCTTTTCTCCATCACTTTCCTGAAAAAGAAATGGGGGGGAAAACAATTTTTAACTTGTCAAATCAAATATACATACATGACTGAACCACCAAAGACTTCAATTGAGATTGTCAGCATGAGAGAGAAACACAAACACACACACACATATATAATTATATGTATATAAT
>NW_004798002.1:0-1356 GCF_000002075.1 Aplysia californica | reverse complement strand
TCATAAGTACACTTGAATCAACATGGCGTCACACACACACACACACACATACACACACACACATACATACACACATACACATACACACACACACACACACAAAGGAGGTGAGGGTGCGTACGTCAGAGCACACAACAATCTCCAAACAAACACTCGACAAGAACACTTGATAAGACTTCCTCACATGCACTTTACACCAGGCTTAGGAAATAGGAAGATCTTAGTTTCAGTTGAAGTACGAGTTTTACGGCACTTGTTTTTAGTTTTAGTAAAGGTTTTACGGCGCTCGCAACTGCATAAGGTCATATGAGCGCCAGAAGATCAGAGGTGTTACAAGAGAGTAACAAACATAAAAAAGAAGAAGGGGGGATAAGGACGACAGATGCTTGACAAGAAAGAAGAAGCAAACCACACCAGAGCACCCACCAACCACCCACTAGGGCACTTGCAACACAATTAATTAGGTCACACAAGTGCCGAAGATTAGAGATGTTACTAGAGAGTTCGATAGATTTAAATAGGTATTTTACGGCACTAAAGACACATTTTTGGTCATGTAAGTGCCAAATAACTAGAGAGTAACAGATAAAGAATTAACTTTTGTTTTAGTACAAGTTTTGCGACACTAGCAAGAGTAAGGGGACAAAACACATCAAGGACGATAGAAAGATGTTTGGAAGCAAAGAAAAGTCATGAAGAAGAGTGAGGCAACAAAACATATCAAAGACGAAAGATGTTAGGAAAGAAAGAAAGCGAGAGAGAAAAAAAAAAGAGAGAGAGAGAGAGAGAGAAAGAAATAAAGAGAGAGAGAGAAAGAAATAAAGAGAGAGAGAGAAAGAAAAAGCATGAAGAAGAGTAAGGAAACAAACCCATCAAGGACGAAAGATGTTTTTTGGAAGGAAAGAAGGAGCAGGAAGGAATAAAAGTGAGTAAACAAAACCCATCAAGAATAAAAGGTGTTTGGAAGGAAAGAAGGAGCAGGAAGGTTGGAAGGAAAGAAGGAGCATGAAGGAACCAAAGTGAGAAGTGGTCAGTACTTACAGCTGCCTTATCCTCGGCCCTACGCTTCTTGCCCTGGTCCGCCGCCTCGGGTGTCCGACTGCGGTGTCGGAATTTGTCACGCTCCAGCGGAGATGCCGAGCGCCTCTGTTGGTGGCACAAATAGAAACATAGAATAACAAAATGACTTACATGACATACACAACACCCTAACTAACCTCTCTGTTGGTGGCATAAATAGAATATATAAATAAACGTAACAGTAACACAATGTTAATGAGCACCCGCCAACCACCCACTACTAGTGCTGAGATTCCCTAACAGAACAGTATTAACAATACTATTATTTACAAACAA
>NW_004798001.1:397905-398388 GCF_000002075.1 Aplysia californica | reverse complement strand
GGGAGAAAGAGCTTCCTGTCTCAAGCAAGTTTGATGGCCTGGCTGGGTGGGATTTGGTATGTTCTCAGGGTATCCTTCACATCCAGGATCCAGGTCTTTCTTGGTCTTCCTCTTGCCTTGTACCCTAATACTTTCCTGTAGTAGGATTTACCAAACCACCTGATTGTTTGCTTTCGAATGTAGTGGAGGACAATTAGTGTTGTTCTCACCATTTCTCTGATCTTGTTGTTTCTGACCATGTCCCGTCTGGTTTTGTTGACGGTTCTCCTTTGACATCTCAGCTCTCAGGTGGTTATCTTACGTTCCAGACTTTTGGTCAGGGTTCATGGTACCAACAACTCCATATGGGCAAATTTGACAAGGCCTGATTCCATCACATCACTGCACATATTTTATTTATTCTCTTGTGGACAATAACGTTCTTATTAGGTTGTCTCATCTAACCCTGTACAGACAGTCAAAAAAACAAAAACAAAACAAAGC
>NW_004798001.1:393087-397596 GCF_000002075.1 Aplysia californica | reverse complement strand
CACCTCGCCTGGTCGCACCTAGGACACAAAACTTGATCCCCTCCCTTCCAGTTGACCAGTTTCTGTCTCGTGGGCCATGAAAAGACTGACGAATGAAGACGCATAGAACTGCAGCAGACATAATCTTCCTCGTGGACAGTAAGAATTTTATTATTTTTTAATTCTTATTTTGTAAGTGTTTTACGGCCAACGCAACAACACGAGGTCATAATATGAGCGCGCAGGATACATTAAGTCAAATTTTTTTGTCTGTCGTTACACTCTCAGTATCCGATGTCATGTATATTTTTTATTCGTGAGTGGCAAGCTGTAGTAAAATAAATTGTTTTAGAACCTAGTCGTGGTCTTTGGAGCTGCAAAAACTGTTTTTTAAAATCCAAATTACTTAAGTCAGATTTTATGTCGGTCGTTACACTTTCAGTAATGCATGTAATCTATATTTTTTCTTAAGTGCAAAGCTGTAATAAACAATAAAAGACATAATTTAAGATCACAGTTGTTGTTTTTGTAGTTACAAATATCTTTATTTCCATCCAAATTACTTAGGTCGATTTATAATATGTCGGTCGTTACACTCTCAATAACGGATATCATCTATATTTTTCCAAAGTGCCAAGCTGAAGTAAACAATAAAAGACTTAATTTAGGAAAACAGTTGTTGTCTTTGTAGCTACAAATACCCCCTTTTTCATCCAAATTACCAAAGTCAAATTTTATGTCAGTTGCTACATTTTCAGTAATAAATGCAATCCGTATTTTTCGTGAGTGCTAAGCTGTTGTAAACAATAAACGACTATGTTTTAGAACGTAGTCGTGGTTTTTGGAACAGCAAATACCTTCATTTTCACCCAGATTAATGCACTTAGGTCAACTTCTGTATCGGTCGTTGCACTCGCTGTAATGGATGTAACCTATTTAAATGTATTTTCCAAAATGCGAAGCTGTAGTAAACGATGGAAGAATCAATTTTAGAACTTAGTTGTAGTCTTTGGATCTACAATTACCCTTTTTTCATTCAAATTACTTCGGTCAAATTTTATGCCAGTTGTTACACTTTCAGAATTTTTGGTAAGCGCCAAGCTGTAGTTAACAATAAAAGACCTAATTTAAGAACATACTTGCATCCAAATTACTTAGGTCAAATTCTGTGTAGGTCGTTACACTCTCAGTACTGGAAGTAATCTTCATTTTTGCGTGAGTGCCAAGCAGTAGTAAACAATAAAAGACTCTGTTTTACAACCTAGTTATGGTGTTCGGAGCTGCAAACATTTTCTTTTCAATAAAATTACTTTGGTCGATTTCAAAGTCTGAAGTTACACTCTCTTTTTTTGTCCCTTGCTGATATTGACGCCATCTGATTAGTACAAAATGTGTGTATGACAGAGCTCATTAATGTATTACGTACATAATCGTTATAACATAATATAACTGTATAGATGTTCATGATAATTATACATGTTTGGGAAGGATCTGAGAGCAATGATGATTTTAGAAATGATGGTGATGGTGGTGATAAGTGATGAAGTGGGATGGTGTTTATGTATATAATTATTAAAAAGACGTGAGTCTGTTAGTTGTTTGTTTTTGTTTTTTAAATAAAGTTAGCGTTAGTCCTATCTTCCTCTGCTCTGATGAGTCATTGGGGATGTGGGCACCCGCCATCCCTTTTCCTACTAGAACCATTTTTAATGTCACCGTGAAGTTCCGAAATGGTGGGCACAGTGTCTGCTATGGTGACCTTGTTAGTATTAGTCTATTCTAGCGGGCCAAGACAAGTGAAGAGAGGACCTTAGTATGTAGACAGTACAGTGACAGATATTATGTTGGGGATTTCGTAAGGGGGTTGAAGATAGCAAGTTGACAACCAGGTTATAGACATAATACTTATTTAAACATGAAGTTGCGGTGATTCCGACACAGGATCCGCGAACCCGAGTCGAGAGGGAACAATTTACACGCAATATAGTATCCCCTCGCCTCAGGGGGAGCTGTCGCTACACTCTCAATAATGGATGTAATCTATACTTTTTTTTGTAAGTGCCAAGCTGTAGTAAACAATATAAGACTTAATTTTAGGACATAGTTGTTGTCTTTTTTTGAAATATTTTTTTTTTAGCCACAAATACATTTTTTCATCCAAATTACTTTAACATTTTCAGTTGGTAGGAATTTTTTAATTTTGGCCCGGTTGGCGACCGAAGCTTAACCTTATCAATTTAGGACCACCAAGGGATCTTTCAGGTGCGCAACTTGCACACTGGACCTACGATATTTTTTGCCCTCTTCCGAGAAGGCTACGTGTTAGATCTTACCTACCATAATATGATATGGGATCTGTTTGAAAAACAGCAGTAAGAAAGAGCTAAGGAGTTGCAGTAGAAAGTCAGGAGCATCAAACACACATAACTTGATCCCCTCCCTTCCAGTTGACCAGTTTCTGTCTCGTGGGACATACAGTTCACCCAAAAGACAGAAGATTGAAGACGCAAAGAACTGCAGCAGACAGAATCTTTCTCCTGGTCTGTCAGACTTTAAAAATTTTTTTCTTTATGTAAGTGTTTGACGTCGCTCGCAACCGTACAAGAGTCACAATGAACGCGCAGGATACCTAAAACATTTTCATTTGGTAGTCGGTAGGGGATATTGAATTTTGCCGGGGAATAAGCTTGAGACTTGTAAGAGCTGCTAATTTATGATTATCCAAAATTAAAGTTTATAGTTAAGGCAACATACTAGAGATAAAACAACTCAATGATGATCAGTTAAAATGCAAGTCTAATATTAATTTTGTCCTATGAGTCGAGCATTCAACCTTTGGTCGAAGAAGTAACACAGCTTATACTCTCCACCCCCCTCCCCAGCCCCAAACCACACACACACACACACACACACACACACACACACACACACACACACACATACACACACACACACACACTCACACACGCACAAACACACACACGCACACACACAGACACGCACTCGCACACTTACAGACTCAATTTTTGTAACCTTTATCTTTTAGCATACGACAGGCAATTCCTCCTTTGTACTCAGCCCGTTTTGTCACCCAGGTTTTCAGCATCACAAACTCCCCGGCAGCTCCCTTCTTTTCTGTTTGCAAAACATAAATCACCAAACTGAGTAGACTAGAATCATCTAATCAATGAACATACAATTTGATATTTTATCATAGATAAGAAGAAATTGCTGAGGTTTGGTAGATACTTCCTACAACTATAAAAACAACCGAGCGATACCGTGAACCTGTTGTACTAATGCGCCGAAAATTAAAAAAGTAAAAAAAGAAAAAAAAAAAAGAAAAGAGGGAAAGAAAAAAGAAAACAAGAAAAAGAATAACAGTTGCGCTTTCCCCACTTCGAAGCTGTATTCATCAGACATACCAGACCAGAGTTTGTTCATTTCAGAGGCATAAACATCACGGAACTCCTTGTCAAGGGGCAGATTTGTACTTTGTGTCGCAACGCGATGAAAACAGGCGCTCGTGAAATTTTGGACGAATGGAATTACTGGTATAATCTTAATTAAAAACCTATTCATTTGTATAGCTGTTGGTGGAAAAATGCCTATAATATCTTGAATAGAAGTCAAGATAATAATACATATGTAATTGAACAAGGTGAGAGGTAACATAGTGTTAAGGGTAAAGTTAGCGAGAAAATGGCCTTCTGAGTTGGGAGACTTCCAGAGCTTGACTGTCTATGGAAACTGCAAATTTACATAATTTTTTGTTTTGCCTTTCATCAACATTTTCCAGTAAAATCCACACAGAATCTAGAAATGAGTTTTAAAATAAACTTAACAGTTGTTGATCGACATCCAAAAAGAAGAAAAAATAAATAAAAAGGAGAACAATTTGACAAAAATTGGGAGAACAATTTGACAAAAATTGCCGAACGGAAGGAGAAAATGTCGGGTTCTTCAATTGTATTATTTGAACGAGCGCCTCATTTCACCACGATACATTCCAGTTGTCCTTTCATGGTGTCTTACGCTCGTTCTGGAAATGCATTAATTAACCTTGTCTCAAAAGGGTTTCGTTCGGCCTATCATGCATTCACTACTTTTTTTTTAAAGAACAAAGATTATTTTTCTTTTCGTTTTTCTTTTCAAACCATTCTGCTAAATAGCTGGACAGAGTGTGTCTTCCAAGCTTTAAAGACGAAAACAATTATAGTTATAGATAATGCTAACAAACCCCCTTCACCAAAAGCCCAACAAATATAGAAAAACAAAACAAAACAACAAAAAACTAAAAATTCCAAACAATAAAAATCAATAACACAGTATTCTTTTTGAAAGAGACGCTTGAAAGAGGTAACATACCGATTTTTTAAAACATGTTTCTGTTGTGTGTGTGTATGTGTGTGCGTGTGTGTGTGTGTGTGTGTGTGTGTGTGTCTATGTGTGTGTATGTGGTGTGTGTGTGCGTGTGTGTGCATGTGTGTGTGTGTGGTGTGTGTGCGTGTGTGTATGTGCGTGTGTGTG
>NW_004798001.1:389664-392756 GCF_000002075.1 Aplysia californica | reverse complement strand
TATATATATATATAGTTCTATCTGCTCAGTGCCTAGTTTTAAGAAATTTGATATTTAAAAATTTGAGTTTTACAACATAGCAAGCTTTTACGAATGCAGTTTTTGAAAAAAAAATATCTTGATAAGGACCCGAAGAACAAAGCCGTGTCAACAGCGTTCATGTGAAGCGAGTTTTACAAACCAATGTACTTGAACCTCGAATGATATAAAATTTAGTAAGGTCAATGATCCTATACTACAAGAAGGTTCACGCTTCAGATCTCTCTGAGCAACTGAAAAAGCGATCTCAAATTCGCCAGTGGCGCCATATAAGAATTTGTGTAGGCGCGAACGCTTTTTTTTGACTGAATGAACGATTCCTATTGTATAGGATCTTTGGTAAAGTATGGGAGGCCTATAATTTATCAAATATAATGCACATACCTTCTATACATTACTAAATATAAATTTTTATTGACAACAGGTCACATTATACATCCATGGCTTAAATCGGCGGCCTCAAGGAAACGTTCGTCATGAAAGAGTTATTGCAACAAGAAAATCATTTATTATTATTACAATGTGCAATGACTGCGACGCACGTTTTCGCACCGCTGCACGCTGAGATTGCCTTGTAAACTTGTATACTGCCTTGGTGTACTGCGTACTTTCAGCGTGTCATCAAAGAGTCTACATAACAAGAAGGCCAATCCTCTCTTTGAGCCAATTGAAAAATGTCCACAAAATTCGGTGGCGCCCTCTTCGCAAATGCACACCCTTTGCAAACTGAGTTACCCTACTTGTGTTTAAAAAAATCAAAGTGAAACTAACAAGTTTTTGAATAAATAAGAATTCAAATTTTGGAAGAACGCTTTTTTAAAATGCTTACGCTGACAAAAAAAACCTCTTCCGGAGGAAAGGGTAACTATTTTCTTTGCTTAATTTGACTTTAGAATGAAAGGCGAGAGGTCTTTAAAAATTTAAAAAAAGAAAAAAAACAACAACCTAAAACTCCGCACTGAACGAACCCGAACTGCCGATGAACAGCAGTCGATCTGCGCACGCAAGGAGGTGCTATTCCTATTCTTCTTCTGGAGAAACGAAAGAGAGCTTCAAAACAGACTGCAGCGTCATCTGAAGCAAGGAGCGGACTTCCGGCGGACACTTTTTTGGCTGAGTGGACCATCTTGTTATGTACTATCTTTGGTGTCATCTCGGACAAAGAGATTAATTAAGGACCCGACTACTGCGATTTAGGATTGGTGAAAAAGGAACTAAATAACAATCCCTCCCCACCTCCACTCCCACCGCCCCCCAAGAAAAAAAAAATTCCTACAAAAAGCTAGCAAGCAAGCAACAAACAGACAAACATCAAAACCACCACCACCCATTAAAAAAACATCAATTTTAAAAAAATGTTCCCTGCTGTGAATAGGCGTGCAAACAGTCCAGATTGCACTTTGTGTGTCTTATCTTATAAAAATATTTTGGACCAATTGGTTCCGAGCCTTTGGGTTTACATGATTTATAGTTTGTTACTTTGAGTATTATTATGATGCCCGTTGTCGTATTTCTCAAAAGAAAGATTAGCCTATGTGTCACGACGCGCTGTATTCAGCTGCTCTTCTTTTTTTTGGAAGGGGGGGGGGGCATATTAATAATATGGATTTATATGTATTATATTATTAAAGATTGTCCATTTATCTTGCTTTAGATGAAAAAACAAACAAACAACCCCTTCCATCTAGATCTATAATATAGAAGTTTGCAGTTGATGGAATTGGGAGTCGCTTGATGTCACAGAAAAGAATTGACGAGAAAATGGACGCCAAAGTTTGATGACGTCCAAACTTTAAATTCTAATATTCTTGGAAACCTAACATATACAATTTTTTAAATGCCTTGGATCAGTAGTTTTTTTAATATTTTTTTTTTTACTAATAATCACACAGATATGTGTATTTAAATGGATATAAAAGATGCTGAATGAAAAAAAAATAAAACAAATAAAATGTCCATTTCTTTAATTTCATTATTTTGACGAGCGAATGGTGTCCCCACGATGCCACATAGATTTGTTTCAGCCGTATATCCGGGTTAGTCAGACCTTTGGGGGAATCTATCGTTGAAGACCGTCGTTCTCAAGTAAGGACACTCTAATACTACTAATAGCATTCTTTTAAAAAATCAGGTGCAACCATGTTATCTTTCAAGTTGTTATCGATACAATCTTGGCCAACTAGACTTCGGGTTCTTTCAACCTTGCCTATTGGTGACAACATGGGCTGTTCGGAAAAGGCCTACGTCCTAGCCGACATATTGAGATCTTTGATAAAACAGTTTTCAACTAAAGCTGGACGAAGAATTGATTTCGGAACCAATTCCCCCGATTAATGCTACGGACGAAAAGTTAAGACTCCTTTTTACGTAAACCAATGGTTGCCAGTTACTTTACATTAAAACAATATTCTTTATACTTTAGAATATATTTTGGAAAAATAAAATGCTGAAGCTTCGTAGGGCTCCGAAGTCAAGGTTGTCCGAAATCCTAAAGGTGTGCGCAGCCAACCAGGTAACCACCAGAAGAAATCACATCATTAGAAAGTCTCGTAATTGGGTTTGGAGTCGATTCCTACGATTCCTAGCTTTCAATAATCGGGAACCTAGCCGCCCAGCACTATTTTCAACCATGCCAGAATCGACCTCAAGTCTTGTGTGTAATTCGATCATTCTAGGCTCAAAACCTGAGAAGTCGGCAGGCTTTGTGCATGCTATTGGCCAAGTCTGTTCATTATTTATCGCTCAGTTTTTGAACTAGAATCATGTTCCTTATTGACTACACAATAAAGCCTCTTGTAGCTCTGAAACATTAAGTATTTCCCAGGTGAATTGCAAATCGATCTAAATTAGAAATGGGGAGGGAGCCCGAACTAGACAGGTAAGAAAAAGAACGCTAATTTGTTTGACTAAAATATAAATTCAGAGCAACAATAACACTCCTCCTCCTCCTCCATCTCCCCCTCCTCCTCCTTCTCCTCCTCCTCCTCTTCTTCTTCTTCTTACTACTACTACTACTACTACTACTACTACTACTACTACTACTACTACTACTA
>NW_004798001.1:387809-388898 GCF_000002075.1 Aplysia californica | reverse complement strand
GGGGTACTCGAATCTGTTAAAAACATTGGGACTTTCTCTGAAGTTCTCAGGACTGGCATACAAAGAACTTGTACTCTTGCTTTGGCCGAAGTGAACAGACTTTGCTAAATTCTGGTAATTTATTATAGACGTATTAGTTGAAGAAGTCTGTGTGACGTAAATCGGCGATTTGCCAATAGATCTTTTGTTTTCAACGCGGAAGCCATACTGCCAAGATCAGTGCCCCGGTTTTCAAGACAGAAGCTGTTGCTAACAACAAGTTGATTCTGAGTCGTCAGAACCCACCAGGCCATATCCATATAATGTTTTTATCAGTCTTAAACTTTAAACAATGTACTGTTATATGAACACAGACAACGTAGTTGGTCTCATGGCGGATGGAGTTGTGAATGATTCAAGTTCGATTCCTCAACAGGGCGTTGTCAAGCTAGGGTTGCCTGGGAGTTTTCAGACTTTGAAGCAAATTTCTTACGAATTTTTTTCCCGACCACACTGACAAACAAACAAACAAACAAACAAGCAACCAGACAGACAGACAGACAAACAAATAAACAAACAAACAAACAAACAGACAGACAGGCAAACAAATAAATAAACAAACAAACAAACAAATAGACAGACAAACAAATAAACAAACAAACAAACAAACAGACAGACAGACAGACAGACAGACAAATAAACAGAGGCAAAAAGTGAAAAAGTGAAACAAAACAAACGCCTCAACAACAAAAACTGCATAAGAAAATAGAAAAGGCAGACCACACACTATTTCAGCAGGGTACGAAAGAGCCAGGTTTTATTATAAATATTTATTTGCTGATCATTCGAAGAAAGTCAAAAGGCGCTCTGTATTGATGACCCTGACTACAAGGGCAAACTTTAGCTGTTTAACAGAGGTCTCAAATTCAAATTTCTCATGGTGCCGCTGAATGTAGTCTGCGTCAGCCTGGGGTTCAATGACATATTAATTACCTTTTTTTCAATCATATTTCTTTACACAATGGGTACCCCCTGTCTTCTTTGTTTGTTCCTGGTCGTCCGGCCATAATTCCACAATAAGTAGGTCTTTATAATAATAATAATGATAAT
>NW_004798001.1:383590-385801 GCF_000002075.1 Aplysia californica | reverse complement strand
AGGGGGGGGGGGAGGATGCAAAAATATGAGGAATCATTCAACTATAAGGGAAAACAACTCAAAACAACAACAACAAAAACCATTCGACAACTGTTTTGAGTGTTTACAAACTCTTTTTCGTATTACAGAGTAAGAAGACTTCGGGATGGGAAGAATGAACTCACCCTAACTATTATAAAACATCGATCTACAGAAAGCTGAGAACCACAAGGAAAGAAAGAAGCTGGTTGTTATATCTGCAAAGGGGCCCCAACAGTCAGCCAGACTACAGGGTAGGGGAAGGAAAAGAAAACTCGTTTGTCATCTCTTTTTTAAGGGTTTTACCGTGTTTACAACTACTGCTTATGGTCATATGAGCGCACAGGGCATACCGAACATTTTCGGTTGGTAGGACAATTTGAATTTTGCCCGGGTGGCCGCAGAAGCCTACTTTGTCTATTTGGGACCACAAAGGGATCTTTAACGTGCGCAACTTACACACAGGGCCTCTGAGACTTTTCGCCCTTGTCTGAGAAGGCTATGTGTAGATCTTACCTACCATAAGATCAGGAGTGTGGCTGAAAGACGGCAGTAAGAAGGAGCCAAGGAGAACCAGTAGAAAGATTGTAGAAAGAGACAGGAGCGCAGAGGAGGGGCAAAGGAGGTGAGGGTAGGGGCAGAAAGGGGAGACGAAAGCTTTTGTCATGTCGAGAAAGATCAGATTTATTAATTTGTAACACATGTCTCTTACTCCTGCGGTAATTCTGGAAGCCATGCTTTTCTGGTTTTTGATATTACCAACGTGAATAGGTCTACATCTGAGATTTCGCAAACCTTTCGGAACACCACCACCACCACCACCACCACCACCACCAACAACAACAACAGCAACAATAACAACAACAACAACAGCAGCAGCAGAAGCAACATTAACAACAACAACAATAACAAACAAACAAAAAAACAAACAAACAAAAACAAAAACAATAAATTAAGGCGGAAACTGATACAAGAGAAAGGATTGGGTAAAAAGAAAACCAATCTCAATTTGTATCAATCCCCCGTACCCCTTTCCCATCATGCTAAAAGTTTAGTTAAAAGCGTTTTTCAAACGTTGTTGTTGTTGTTGTTGTTGTTGTTGTTGTTGTTGTTGTTGGTTTGTGCTTTTTTATTTTTGCTATTATTGTTGGTGGGGGGGGGGGGGCGTAAAATCCCTTTCATTTAGAAAAAAAGAAACAAACATAAGGAGAAGTGCGTCAAATTATAGGTCAGAACAGTGTTGGTAGAGCCGTTCAACCATACTCATGCTCAGGTATCAGGGAGTGGACACCCGTTTCATTGCAGAACCGGTTTCCTTCAGACCTAGAAAAAGGACACTTTGTCAGATCTACGTACAAGGTTTGCCTATCCTCTGAATGGTCGGTCTCAAAATAGCTATGTCCACTCAGGGGGAACCATTAACCTGGTTAAGTGAATAATAAATTGTCCTGATATTCCCGCTTCAGAAACGCTATGTAAAAAAGATGATATTATACTGCTGAGGAAAAATAGCAAACACATTTTAAAAAAGATATACCCCAAGGAGGCTTCCCGGCAATAAAATGTCGGTGTAATATAACTTAACAATCTATAAACAAATAGGGAATTATGATAATGGCATTAATAAACAAGATTGAAAAACGATTATCTACAGCTTTCGGAATGAAATGTTATAGAAGAGCTCTAAGAATATCCTGGACTCAGACAATAAAGAATGAAGAAGATCGTGTCGTTACCTTAGAATTACTAAGTTCTACATGACCATTTTGGCCGTTTGGGTTACTAAGACTATGAGGTTAGAAACCAAAAGTTTTTTCGACTCTATAAAAAATCGTAAGATTATTCGGAGCCGCTATCAAGATGTGAACAGAATTAAATGTGAGGCAGCGTGGTGGAATCAGGCTCTCGTCAATTTTTGGGCATGTAGAGCTATTGGTATCATCTTAATAAGCGTGTTCACCTGTCTTTATTTGGATGAAAAAATATCCATTTATCTTGAATACAAGTCGAGATATTTGCGAATGAAGGATGTGGGGGTCACCTGTTTTCAGATGTAAAATTAGTGGAAAAAATGGCCGCAAAAGATTAGCTAATTCCTTAGTTTAAGAGTCCGTGGTACCTGAAAATTTACATTTAAAAAAACTTTTAATCAACGTTTTTCAGCAAAATCCATACACAGAAATAAGTTCTTTA
>NW_004798001.1:379488-382446 GCF_000002075.1 Aplysia californica | reverse complement strand
CAATCGATAAAGCAGATGTTGCTCTACTAAAGTAGTCCAAAATCGAAAAATCGGTTTTGGATACCAAAATCTACTTTTTAGGCTGCCGTGGTGTATTTGCTTAACCGGGTTAATGGTTTTATCGTGGGTGGTTCTGGCTCTTACGAGACAGGTCATCTTGAGGTAAAGCCCACTAAGCACACAGAATAACAACATGCAATAATGAGATAAAACAATTCGTGGCGAAACGTATTCTCAAATATCTGTTTAACGGTTGACTCACTTTCACCCATACTTTCTCAGCCTTTTGTATCAATTTGTCTTAACTTAATCGTAAGTTTCCACATTTGAGGCTACATTAAAAGGCTAGTCTTCATAAATTTATATAAAATACTATAAATCTCCGACACGCAGAAAATTAAATTGTTCGCATCACTTCACGCTTTTCACACACATTTTGCAAACGCATAATGGCCAACTTCACAGCTCATCAATGACACTTTTTTGTGGCAAAACTTGTTACGAGAAATTAATTTCAATAGAGAACACATATTGTTTTACACATGATTTTTACACTAATCATGCGCTCAATAGGCATATTGTTGTGATAAAAAAAAAGACAAACTTGCTTTTAACAGCGATATTGTTCCAGCTGTAAACCTGTAGAAACCACCCACTGGAAGAATTTTTTGGAACACAGCTAACATGTTTTTGTAATAATATTGATATGTTAAGACAAATTGACATTGATACAAGTCATAGGGCAAAAGCTGGAGAGTCTATCTTCGTCAGTTGTGGAAATGTGTGGCAGTAAGTTGCGCCACGAATTTTTGACAGCACTCTAAAATTATTCTTCTTATTCCTAGCCTTTTCCTGGAACTGCTGCTTTGACCTTTCTGCAATTATTCCTTCACCTCAGGAAGACCTTTCTTGTCAGCTCTACAGCCACCCAGGGCAAAGTCCATTAACTCAGTTAAGTAGATAATGTGATCCTGATCCATATATAAATATAATTCGAAAATTCGGTCATGATCAGTGACTTCCTGGTGGACTTCCCAAGAAATCAACTCATGCAGGACGTCCCGACAACAAAGTGACACGAACTGGACTTGCCATAAATTTCTTGAACGCTAATCGCGACTAAATCAGCCAAAAACTCGAATATTCCGTTCGCATTGCATTCCAAATTGTTAAAATAAGCACTGTAAAAGTTGTTTTGGGATGAGGTACGGGAACACTGTAATAATATTATCTAAAAAATCGAATACAATAATAATGCGATAGAGCTAGTCCAAATTTTAATGGCTGGGTTCCCTTCCTCAATGGAGACTGCCCGAAATCCTTCACGATAAGATATGTTTCAGGATATTTCATGTTATCTAAGGCACTCCCTAGGGCACAGGTGTCAATCTAAAGGCCACTAGCTGCATCCACCGAGGGGGAAAATTATGTCATTGCGCAAGTTTTCTAATCCTGTTGTCAAAAAGTTCAACGAGTTTTCCAAAACCTAATGGACAATTGCGCAGGGATTTTCGGTACGCCTGTAGAGTATAGGTTGCGCAGATATTCGACATGGTACCGACTATAAGTATAAAGCTAGTCTTTGGTTTAAGTAGTAGACTTCTTCAGTTAGGCAATAATTTTCAAGACTGTTATTTCAGTTCATTGTATATACATTTAATCATCATTCCACTTCATGAGAGTCTCCATTTTAAGTTTGTTTTTGAACTTGACATAAATTGCATCGAGCATATATCATATCTATTTATACAAGGCCTCTAATATTTTTACTTATTTTCTGGTTCATTTGAGGCAAACCAAAAACTAGTTTTAGGGCAAACTTACCGGACTATTTTCAGCTAAAAATGCACCCCTCCAACATCCAACCTGGTCGAGATGTCTTGAGCGGTTTTCAGTGAACTCTCTGACTGCTAAACATGGTCGAGGTAGGTCGATATTCGACCACAGCTATTTAACAATAAAAAAAATATTTGATACCCCAGTCAAAATCTTGCGCATTTTACCAAAGAGTCTGCTTAACGAGAGGGGCCACTCCACTCTTTGAGCTAATTAAAAAAGTGTCCTCAAAATTCGGTGGCGCCCTCTTCGCAAATGCGCACCCTTTGCGAACAGAGTTACCCTACCTATGTTAAAAAAAATCAATGTCAAACTTACAAGTTTTTTAATAAATGATAATTCAAATTTCGGAAGAATGCTTTTTTTTAATGGTTACGCTGACAATAAAACCTTTTCCGGAGGAAGGGGTGATTGTTTTATTCGTTTAATTTGACTTAAGAATGAAAGGCCATAGGTCATTAAAATAAAAAAACCCACTAAAACTCAGCACTGCACGAACCCGGACTGCTGATGAACAGCAGTCGATCTGCGTAAGCAATGAGGTGCTATTCCTATTCTTCTTCTGGTAAAACGAAAGAGAGCTTCAAAACAGACTGCAGCGCTATCTGAAGCAAAGAGCGAACTTCTTGTGGACACTTTTTTGGCTGAGTGGACCATCTTGTTATGTACTATCTTTGATTTTACCGGACATAGGAAGGGCGGCTTATAAAGTAATCCGTCGTATAACAGGATAAAACCTGAACCCCCTTTATGTCCGGCTTGCGAGAGAATTTTAGCAAGCCCATCTTTAGTCTCCATAAAATAGAATCTCACTCCAAACATTAACGAACTTTTCACCAAGAAAATGTGACAAACACCCAGCCCTGAGAAACTGGAATGAGAGCAAACATAAAATTACTGAAAGACTCGATTTATAACATTGTATAAAGAATGATTTAGTTTTCCACTGCAAAATGTGTATTTATTCATTTGGGTATGCAATCTGAGAGGTGGGATACTGTGTGTGTGTGCGGGTGTGTGTGTGTGTGTGTGTGTGTGTGTGTGTGTGTGTGTGTGTGTGTGTGTGTGTGTGTGTGTGTGTAAGTGTGTGTGTGTGTGTTATACCCTCAACGTATCACAATG
>NW_004798001.1:371220-376022 GCF_000002075.1 Aplysia californica | reverse complement strand
GGGGGAGGGGGGGAGGGGCGGAATAAAATCGAAAGTCTCCATCTGTTGCACGATTGATGTATCCATCCCTCTCAGCTGATGTTGGCTATGAAAGTCAAAGTCGAAGCAGCCCGAATTTTTAAAAATACACATTTAATTTATACTATTGCGTTGACGAGGGCGTAAAAAGTTTCATTTTTACAACTTTGCGCAGCTCTGGCCTCATTGCGTTAGGCGTGACGGCAACCTATGATAAGTCCCCGTGTACACTAGGAAATTTTCCACTTCTCATACGGCTGCTTGTAAGCAAATGAGGCATTTTTTTTTTTTTGGTTTTGCCCCGTCGTCTCTCTTTACTGCCAAGTGACGTCATGCTTCTCAGTGGTGCCACAAGTTGGCATTTTTTAAAGCGCGCGCCTGGCTTAACAGTATGAGTGAGCGCTTCGCTCCCAACTGCGATAGGCATAAAGAAGTAAAGAGTTCTCCATGCTTGGCCCTGAGTCCAGAGAAACTTGGTAAAAGTCAACTTAAGCCATCTATTCAGAACTTTTTCCTCCGTGCAACATTTGGGTCGCCTTGCCAAAATCCGCGTTTAGTTTATCTTTTTTAACGAAATTTTTGTTGGTTTGTTTGTGTTTTTGGTCAAACCTGTTAGTTAGAACTTTATTTTTCTAAGGTAGCGAACTCGGACTAGCGATTTCTCGCTCCTAGTGTTTGCTACGAATGCACACTCAGGCGTGTCTTTGGCCTATGATAAAGTCAAACCTGTGCCAGGGACCGAACCTGGGCTGTCTTATTTTGCGCATAGAGCCTGCTGTTAAGCGGGGATATGCGCTATACAAATGCTATCTATTATTATTTAAGATAGCCTTGGGCTCCATCCAATGAGGATTCTAAGATCTTTGAGCCCCCTGCACACTAAAAAAATTCCACTCGTCACACGGCTGTGAGTATGTAAATGAGGCATTTTTTGGCTAGTCGTCTCTCTTTACCGCCAACTATAGTCGTGCTTCTCAGCCTTGCGACCCAAAATAGTGGAACATTTTCCTCCCTAGTGCGCGTGAGGCCTTTTGGTACGAGTGAGCGTTTCTCTTTCAACTGCGCGGGACTAAAAGAAGTAAAGTAAAGGGTTCACAACACGATATCGTGGTCCTATGAAACTAGGGAAAAGTCAACTTAAGCTCTCCATTCGGGTGGCATTGATGTCCTTGTGGTTACGTTGCCGGACCAGTAATCGAGTGATTGGGGGTTTGATTCTCATCACAATCCGAAGTTGTGTTCTTAGGAAAGGAAATTTACATGGATTTCTTATTTGGCTCCTTTCGCGTATGGACGTTTAAACTCTGAGGTCCCGCCTCTTATATAACTAACGGTATTGACACGCATGGTAAACCTATACCTTTTCACCATTTTCACCTTTATTCGGAACATTATCCTTAGGGCCACATTTGTGTTCCTTGAAGTCATGCAAAAGATGTGTTTAGCTCATTTTAAAAAATGGTGGAGGGGGAGGGGTGTCGAATTTACCTTTACCTGACGCTCAATTTAGAAAATATTAATAAAAACGTTTGATTGAGAGAGTTCTTTGAATGTACACGTTTTACACAGGCGTCTGTGTTGTCCAAGTTAGACATTTCGCTGCCCCATGCAGGAGACCCGAAATCGGTTTACGCCCCCAAAGACACAATAAATATTATTTAGGAGGCGGGCTTCCGACCCCACCCGAGAGAGCCAACCCGGGCAGAAAGATATACCACATCCCTGCAAGAAAGAACAATATGTGAGACAGCGTGGTGGAATCAGGCCCTCGTCAGTTTTTAGGCAGGTAGAGTTTTTGGTATCACCTTAAAGCTCGTTCGTTCAATTGTCTCTATTTTGGTGGAAAAAAATATCCATTTATCTTGAATACAAGTCAAGATATTTTCGAAAGAAGGAGGTGGAGGTTACCTGTTTTCAGAGGTAAAATTAGTGAGAAAATGGCCGCCAAAAGTTATTTATTTCCTTAGCTTTAGAGTTTGTCATAACTGAAAATTTACATTTTTTGTGCCTTTAATCAACGTTTTTTTCTGAAAATTTTCCACAGAGATCAGTTCTTTAATAGGCATGAACGGTGTTGAGCCAAAAAACACAAATTTGATAAAAATGCATAAACCTGCGGAAAAATGCAAGTTTCTTCACTTTGAGTATTTTGACGAGAGCCTGATTCCACCACGCTGTTTCCCATATACTCGATACAAATAATGTTCCTTCCAAATCGGTAATCGAACTCGGGGTCTCCAGCTTGCGAGAGCAAAGTGCCTAACCCCTACACCACAGACGCCAGTCCTAATGGTACTGGATTTTAGGGTCAAAGTTGATAAAGGAAAGTAGAGGTCATTTATTTGGTACAGTGTACACGGGCCACCGCCATTATCCAATCCGACCTGGTTCGATCTGATCAGGCGTTCATTAACCAATGGGCATGCGATCTAATCCTCACACCAAAAATGCCACCCCCCCCCTTTTCCTCTTGCCCCCCCCCCCCAGCCCCCCCACCCCATGCATAATCCCGTTTACTTATACACACTGTGCACACAGTAGGTAGGATTCTTCCATTTAAGTCGGGATTAGTCAGATTTCCCCTGACTGGATGTTGCAAAAGCTGCGACTAAATTTGACAGTGACTTTCAGTATCAAACAAATATTATGTTTTTCAAGATCGCGAGTCGAACTGTTCGTATTGTGCCATAATGTTAGTGCTAACTGCCCCGGCCATGGAAAGAAAATCCAGTTGGCCCAGACTCAATTCGATTGAGTCCCATTGGCAGTGTGCATCGTATAAGAACAGATGGGATTGTTTACGGGTAAACGTTTGGAGAACGATTGTAATCTGTGACCAGCTGTGTGGGGCAGACAGGGAAAGCATTGGCATGTGTGTGACGCATCACTGAATATACACAATACTAAACTGTCGATCCAAAAACAGATACGGATTTTTGATTATGTAAAAAATAATGTCTTTTCAGTCTTTCAGGTTTCCCTTTCACATGACTAATACTAAGCCCTCTACAAAGTAGGACATGTCATAACAAAGTTATTTTCATGCTTCATTTCGCGCTCAAAGCACTAAGGTCAAAAAAAAAAAAAAGAAAAAAAAAGAAAGAAAATTGTTTTTTTCCCGATCACGTGGGGGTTTAAAAAAATATTCTCTTTCGGTTTTTTTTTTCATGAAGTTTCAGTCTGTTTTAATCAACAGCTGGAATTCTTGTTGGAGAGAAATCTAATTAACCCTGAACCCTGCATTTCGCTCGCCCATCGAAAGATAAGAGGAGTGCCCCATTCTTTCTTGAGGCCCCGAATGTGAGCTGATGAATCCTTGACAGTTTTCTCTTTCGTCTTGATGTTGCTGGAATGAAGAGGGCATTTGTAACTTTCGCCAAAGCGGCTTGAACAGGGGTACTTGTTTATACCGGAACCCCCCGAAAACAACCGAAACCTCCCAAAACCACCCGAAACCACGCAGAAACCACCCGATGACATTCAGCTCAGAATTAATATACTGCTACTAAATCACATCTCCATCAAGACTTTAATACTGCTTTTCAGCCTCTCAAATAAATCCCCCCCCCCCCACTTTTATCTGACATGCTGCGACCTTTGAATTACAAAGTTCTATCTGCTCAGTAGGCCTACCTAGTTTTGAGATGTTTGATATAACAAATTTTGAGCTTTTACAAATATCTTGATAACGACTCAACTAATCTTAAGATTTTGATAGAGCAGATAGAACATTTGGTGCTAGACCTCTTGGTCTTAGTAACTGAAAACGGCCAAAAATGTTGGATAGAACTTTTTAATTCTTAGCTAACGATGCGTCAAAACAAGTAAACGTTTTCTCTGTGGTGACAGGGTTCTTAAAGTGTGTTTTCAGACTATCATTGTCATGTAGTTGGCAATCTAAAAAAATTGCGCTTGCTTGGTTGGCGTAATTGCCATCACAAATCACAGCGAGGATAGAATGCCCAGACTCTGCAGCTAATGATATAAAATCTTTAACAATCTGTGCATGGTTAACAGCGCCAATTTTGTCAATCAAGAAGTAACCAGTAGGTTGTTTAAAATGTGTTACGACACATTGGAACCAGACGCTCTACAGTTTTGGGGCATTTGGAGTTATTAGTGTAATCTAAATGCTTGCTCATTTGCTTTGCTTTTGATGAAAAAAATATCCATTTATTATCATGAATGGTAGTCGCGATATTTTCAATAGAAGGAGGTGGAGGTTACCTGTTTTCAGAGGTAAAATTAGTGAGAAAATGGCCGCCAAAAGTTATTTATTTCCTTAGCTTTAGAGTTCGTCATAACTGAAAATTTACATTTTTCGTGCCTTTAATCAACGTTTTTTTCTGAAAATTTTCCACAGAGATCAGTTCTTTAATAGGCATGAACGGTGTTGAGCCAAAAAACACAAATTTGATAAAAATGCATAAACCTGCGGAAAAATGCAAGTTTCTTCACTTTGAGTATTTTGACGAGAGCCTGATTCCACCACGCTGTTTCCCATATACTCGATACAAATAATGTTCCTTTCAAATCGCGAGTCGAACTCGGGGTCTCCAGCTTGCGAGAGCAAAGTGCCTAACCCCTACACCACAGACGCCAGTCCTAATGGTACTGGATTTTAGGGTCAAAGTTGATAAAGGAAAGTAGAGGTCATTTATTTGGTACAGTGTACACGGGCCACCGCCACAACTTAAGCCCTCTATTCAGAACTTTTTCCTCCGTGCAACATTTGGGTCGCCTTGCCAAAATCCGCGTTTAGTTTATCTTTTTTAACGAAATTT
>NW_004798001.1:368389-371120 GCF_000002075.1 Aplysia californica | reverse complement strand
GCCCCCCCCCCCCAATATATCATGAATGGTAGTCGCGATATTTTCAATTGAAGGAGGGTGGGGATGGTCTGCTGTCAGAGGTAAAATTAGACAGAAAATGGCCGCCAAAGTTTGGTGACTTCTAAAGCTTGAGAGTCTTTGGAAACTGCACATTTAGATTTTTGTGTGCCTTTGGTCAATGTTGGTCCTTAAATTTCACGTAGCAATGTTGTTTTTCACATGATCATAAAAGATGTTGAGCCTAAAAAACCCAACAACACCCCCCCCCCTTAAAAAGACCCAATAGGATTGCCCAGCAAGAGCAAAATGCCGATTTCTTCGAGTTCATTAATTTGACGAGCGCCTGATTTCACCACGATACCACACAATAAATGCAGCTTTTGTCCTTTATTTTGGTGTTTTACGGCGCAACTGCATAAAGTCATATGAGCGCGCGGAACACATAAAACATTTTCCGTTAGTAGGACATTTTGAATTTTGCCTGGTGGTAGCCGAAGCCTACTCTTATCGATTTTAGACCACCAAGGGATCTTTAACGTGTGCAACTCGCACCCAGGACCTCAGAGATTTTTTCGCCTGTTTCCGAGAAGGTTAGGTGTAGATCTTCCCTACCAGAAGATCAGGGGTGTGGCTGAAAGACATAGTAAGGAGGAGCCAAGGAGTAGCAGTAGATAGGCTGCAGAAAGAGTCCGGAGCCCATAGGAGGGGGCAAAGGAGGTGAGGGGGTGGGTGCAGAAAGTGGAGACAAAAGCAGACGACAGAACATTGTTTGTGAGTAAGAAAGGAGGTGAAAGGGGACAATCTTAGAGACGAAAAATTGTCTGTCGCTACCCGGATAAAGGTGCCGTGGCGGAGCGGTTAGTGCGCTCGTCTCCGAAGTGGAAAGTCTGGTTCGAGCCTCGATTCGTACACTAATTTTTTTCGCCCCCTCCTGCCCACAGAGCAGCACTGGTTACCTGACTTCGAGTTGGGGAAATAAAGGCAGCGCGGAAAGGAACAGGCCACCTTACCACAATATGCAGAATGCCCTGGAAGTTGTCTCACTTTTTAGGTTTTAGTAGAGGTTTTTCGGTGCTCGCAACTGCATATGGTCATATGAGCGCCATAGTTGTCTGACTAACAAGGCAGTCCCTAATGTCCAGATCGGATACGGGAACAACTTTACTTTTTATTTTACCCGGATTCGAACCCGGAACCTTTGAACAAGAGGCGAACACATTAGCGCCTAGGCCACGAGAGCCCCCCGAATAACAACAAGGCTTTCACAGGCAAACGTGTCTCCACATCCTGTTTGTGAAGGCTCATGGCTGACTGAGCCTGCATGTTATTATTATTCATGATATGTTTGGCTGCCTGTGTCATAGCTGAAGGCTTTTTTAACCGTGCACTATAGCATCAAAATGATCGCTACCTGTTTAGTTTCTTCATGCGTGTCTCTCTTTAGCATCTCTATGTACCTCTGATAAAAAAAAAACCATCACAAAAAAACTACAAAAAACTAAAAACAAAATAAAACGAAAAAACCCCAACAAAACAAACAACCATAACAACAAAACAACAAGACTGCAACCTCTAGAGAATGCCCATCTAAATGATTGTAGAGGAATGCAGGAGAGCTAAAAACCTTCAGATGTAATTGTATGTGTGTGAACTTGGAATTTCTCCGGACACACAATGCGGAGAATATAGTAACAACAGGCAAGTTTGATGGAAAGAGAGACACAGGTAGATAGAGGGAAACGATACTGGATAAGAGGACAACATGGCTAGGAGCAGCAAGAACAACAGACACCATTGCTGCAACGCAAGACAGTGAAGTGGGGGTCCATGATCGCCCACGCCAGTCGGCAAGGCACCAGATGATGAGGATGAATGAGAAAAGTGCAAAGCTGAAACAAAACTTTTCACATCATCAGTATCATTGCTCCCCTGGACTGCTTGTCTTTGCTGTATTTTCCACGTTTTCTCTCATCACAAGAGTGTCTTTATCAAAGTTTAATTTCAGAAAGATAAATTCTCAACTGAGACGAATATTGGAAATTAATAATGGTGTCCGTTCTCTTTAGTTTTTGACGCAAACCTTTGTTTCTGAGCTTCTTTTTTCAAGGGCCCCCTTCGTTTCATTCAGATCAAATTCTATATGTGAGGCAGCGTGGTGGAATCAGGCTCTCGTCAAAATAATCAAAGTGAAGAAACTTGCATTTTTCCGCAGGTTTGTGAATTTGTATCACATTTTTTTTTTGGTTCAACACCTTTCATGCCCAATAAAAAACTGATTTCTGTGTGGATATTCTTTAAAACGTTTATTAAAGGCACGAAAAGTGTAAATTTTCAGTTACGACGGACTCTTAAGTTAAGGAAATAACTAATCTTTGGCGACCATTTTCTCACTAATTTTACCTCTGAAAACAGGTGAGCCCCCACCTCCTTCATTCGCAAATATCTCGACTTGTATTCTAGATAAATGGATACTTTTTTTCATCCAAATAAAGACAAGTAAACAAGCTTGAAGATGATAGCAATAACTCTACATGCCCAAAAATTGACGAGAGCCTGATTTCACCACGCTGCCTCACATATCTTCAGGTGATCTCTAGAACTTTCGTTTCGCGAAACTCGCACAGCATTCTTGAGAAGCCTATGCGCTAGACAGTCGATAGCGCGCTTCTGAAAAAAAAAAGATGGAGGGGGTGGGGGTGTTAGAGTGCCCTTTCTTTCCCTCCCCTACATC
>NW_004798001.1:366866-368289 GCF_000002075.1 Aplysia californica | reverse complement strand
TTGTCTTTGCTGTATTTTCCACGTTTTCTCTCATCACAAGAGTGTCTTTATCAAAGTTTAATTTCAGAAAGATAAATTCTCAACTGAGACGAATATTGGAAATTAATAATGGTGTCCGTTCTCTTTAGTTTTTGACGCAAACCTTTGTTTCTGAGCTTCTTTTTTCAAGGGCCCCTTTCGTTTCATTCAGATCAAATTCTATATGTGAAGCAGTGTGGTGGAATCAGGCTCTCGTCAAAATAATCAAAGTGAAGAAACTTGCATTTTTCCGCAGGTTTGTGAATTTGTATCACATTTTTTTTTTTGGTTCAACACCTTTCATGCCCAATAAAAAACTGATTTCTGTGTGGATATTCTTTAAAACGTTTATTAAAGGCACGAAAAGTGTAAATTTTCAGTTACGACGGACTCTTAAGTTAAGGAAATAACTAATCTTTGGCGACCATTTTCTCACTAATTTTACCTCTGAAAACAGGTGAGCCCCCACCTCCTTCATTCGCAAATATCTCGACTTGTATTCTAGATAAATGGATACTTTTTTTCATCCAAATAAAGACAAGTAAACAAGCTTGAAGATGATAGCAATAACTCTACATGCCCAAAAATTGACGAGAGCCTGATTTCACCACGCTGCCTCACATATCTTCAGGTGATCTCTAGAACTTTCGTTTCGCGAAACTCGCACAGCATTCTTGAGAAGCCTATGCGCTAGACAGTCGATAGCGCGCTTCTGAAAAAAAAAAGATGGAGGGGGTGGGGGTGTTAGAGTGCCCTTTCTTTCCCTCCCCTACATCCATCAGAGGTGTTATTTTATTGCATTTTGTAACATTATAGTTCTTGTACTGGGCCAGCCTTGAAAAGGGCCTTTTTGCACCCCCAATGACATGCAAATGCAGGTCAGAAAAGGTATCGCCTTTAGCAAAAACAGGTTCTAAGGGGATTTTATATTTTTAGAACGGGTTTATTTAGTTAAGTTTTAGTCAGAGGTATGCCCGCCCTTGCCAAACAATAAGGTTATATAAGAAAATTAGAGATGTCAAAAGAGTGATAAAAACAGAAAAGAAAGAGAAGAGACGATAGATATTTGATAGGAAAGAAAGAGCAAACCACATCAAGCACCCGCCAATCACCCACAGAATGAATTTATTGGCACGCAAATTTTAGAGAAAAATTCCACTACCCTGTGAAAGTAGGCTGTTAAGCGGAAGGAGTCTTACCTGCGTGTTTTTATTTACTGTGAAACGGTACAGGTTTAATGCACCCCCCCCCCCTACCCCTGGTAACACTGCAAGTTTATTAATGGGGTTGTACCTCTGTTTTCAACACCAATCTCTCATATAGGACCCAAGCAAATTATAGGAAATTTGTATAAAGTGCTTTTCCAAGGACACAACGTTGGATGTAGCTGAGGGTTGAACACGCA
>NW_004798001.1:362218-363876 GCF_000002075.1 Aplysia californica | reverse complement strand
AGAGAGAGAGAGAGAGAGAGAGAGAGAGAGAGAGAGAGAAATTGGTGGGGGAGTGAGAGAGCCACAGATTAGGGCAACAGCACCCTAGATAATGACATGGTGGTCGCTATAATACAATGAATTACCCAGCTAGAATCTCCATCATGGTGTGGCTGGAAGTCTGGGGAGCCCAGGCATTGAGAGAAGGATAGAAAGGCAGAGAGGGAGAGAGGGGGGGGGGATAATTTTGAGAGTGAGAGACGGAAAAGAAGAGAAAGAGAGAGAAGAAGGCGGGGAAGAAACAGACTAAGAGAGACAGAAAGAGACAGAGAGAGGGATGGGGGAGGGAGAGAGAGAGAGAGAGAGAGAGAGAGAGAGAGAGAGAGAGAGAGAGAGAGAGAGATAGTGTGTGTGTTTGTGTATGTGCGTGTGTGCGCGCCATGTGCGTGTTAGACTTACTTTTTATTGATTTGCAGTGTATTTTTAGATTTCGTTCGTTTGCGCGCTCCTTGCGGACTCAAAAGTCATTTCGGTGTCTGCTTTAACCGTGTTAAGTCGGGGGGGGTGTTATTATTTTTACACATCAGTTCCACACTGCATGCACGGGTGACGGAATGGCATAGTGACAATACCAAGGCTGTCTTGTCTGTCTTAGAGAGCTAAAATTCAAGACACATCATGTACTGACCTAGAACAATACACATCAATACAACAACGTGTAGTAAGTAAGCCAACAGTTTTTAGTACGTGCGCTTTATTTATAATAATACACTGATATCTACTTATGTCCCGGTATTGGTAGCTGTTGGTATTGTGCATGTCTGGGTTTTGTTTGTTGTTTTAGTAGACGTTTTACGGCGCTCGCAACTGCATAAGGTCATATGAGCGCCAGAAGATTAGAGCTGTTACAAGAGAGTAACAAACATAAAAAAGAAGAAGGGGAGATAAGGACGATAAATGTTTGATAGGAAAGAAGGAGCAAACCACACCAGAGCACCCGCCAACCACCCACTTGTCTGGGTTGCATAAACGAAACGAAATTGAGACACCGGAAGGTATCACTGTCCTATAAATGTTGTTTAAAAAAATTTTCCTCGAAATGGATGGCTAGTTTTACACACACACGTCTATGTTACACACACAGCGAAAAACTGTCAGTATGACACCTAGTCAGATGCTACTTCGTTATGGGACGTTGCTGGTAAAGTTACAGTCGCTATCTATAGCAAACCTAACAATTCTATAATAATGAATAAAAAAACAACAACAAACAAACAAACCAAGGCAAAGAGATCCATCCCCCTCCTCCCCAATTAAAAAAACCCCAAACCAGAACGCATTTTATTTTAATTCAAGAACAAGACAAAGTGAAGAATCGAAAGAAAGCTCCAGTTAGAGTCTAGACTCTCCTCTAACCATCCGGCATAGACAGACACGCGTTAGATGTCAACAAGGACAATAATGTCAGATCGTGTGTGTATGTGTGTACTTGCGTGAGTACGTGCGAATCAGTATGAGAAAAGGGACAGATATACGCAAAATCTCACATATACACAAGAACAGTCACTATCATATCATGCATTACACACATATAGGCTTTTTCAGACAAAGCGCACACACTCACAAACACACACACACACACATACACACACACGCTAACATACACACAAACACCCACA
>NW_004798001.1:360855-361791 GCF_000002075.1 Aplysia californica | reverse complement strand
CACACACACACACACACACTCACACACACGGAGATATAACATTACAAAAGACATTCACAACTTGATATGTTTTTTGTTTCACGAAATTTAAGGAGCAAGTTGATTCCTGCCGTTCAAATGTCTTCTTTTGTTTAGTCACAAGGAAAGCAGGACTCTAGGACAGACTAAGTTTTGTGGTTTTTAATTAATCAATGCTTTGTATAGCGGGGCTTACTCTTTTCGGGCGCGTCCTGCTTTTTGCCTGATCTACCGTACATAATAGTGGCTACCTATCATGTTTGATTTGAATGAACCAATGCCAGTTTGGCAAACACGTAATTCTATCGGTCAAACACGTGACTGTCATTGGTTTGTTTATCTGTTTGTTTGTTTATTTGTTTGTTTATTTGTTTGCTTGTTTTATTTCTGGATCATAATGGAGTAAAAGACTCGCAAGGTTACATAACTTGTTGCGAAGCAATTTTAGGGTGTTTGGTTTGATCTCAATGCTATGGGGAACACCCAAAGAGGAGGTTTGGGAACACCATACATGAACACCCGTCAACCACCCACCAGATCTGTGTGACTTCTCCTCAACCTCTGCCCTTAGCAGGTGACCCTGTCACGCTCCTTATTCACAGGTCGGCTTTCGGTACACCTTTTGTGAAAGGGCAATTCCCGTCGAACCTGCTCTAACGGCCACCTGAGTAACTCTTACAGTGTGTGGTTGGCGGGTGCTCTGGTGTGGTTTGCTCCTTCTCTTGGCAACGACCTGGATAACTCGTGCAAAAACAAAAAATAAAGCCACTTTGCGGTGGTGGCGTAGTTAGGCAAGTGCTTATATAGGCTTCGGAATCGTCATATTCGTGAGATTTCGGGTTCGGGGTTTCGAGTCTCAGCTCAGTCCGGCGTTGTGTTCGCGGGAAAGGCACTTTGTCGACACAAATTCTCTCCCCC
>NW_004798001.1:359393-360755 GCF_000002075.1 Aplysia californica | reverse complement strand
CGCCCCAACCCCCTTTTTTGTAAGTGTTTTATGGTGCTCGCAACTGCATAAGGTCATTTTAGCGCACGGGACACATTAAACATCCCTATTTGGCTCGGTCCCTTTGGAGATTGACGTTAAACTAGGAGGTCACTCCTCTTAAATAATCTAATAGTGTTGATAGGGACGTTACTCACGTAGCGTTTCGACACTTTCACCAACCGAGCGCATTATCCCACACTGTCGTCTGTAATTTTGGGGATGCCCGGTTTAGTTACGCTCTCATCTTCATCAAGGGCCAGATCTGCAACAGACGTCGGCGATCATGGTTCTACATTCATTCCTTTGCTCTAATGCTCTTACAAGCTACATTACCCTGGTCTACCCCCGTCACCCATTTATTCAGGTTCTCCAAATACGTTCCTTTGGGCCTACCTCTGCTACGTTTGCTTTCAATTTTGCCCGTGAGAGCTAGATGTCCAAGTCCTTTATGTCTATTCAGAGTTCCGAAAAACTGCATTTTATTTATTTATTGTCTTTTCCGGGTATTGCTTTTAGCGGCGAGGGACACTCGTGAGCTTCTTCAAGTTGTACCTCATTTGTTTTCTTTTCTTTCCAAGAGATTCCCAGTAGTATCCCAAGAAACCCATTTCTGTTGCTTCTATTTTACTGTCACTGTTTTTAGTGATTCCCACTTGCCGCTCTGCCGTGATAATAGGCCTATATGTGTCACGACGCGGTGGAATAAGGCGCTCGTCAATTTTCGGGCATGTCGGTTTACTGGCATCACCTTAAAGCTAATTAATTTGTCTATCTTGTGATGAATAAAATACCCATATAATTTGAACAAACGTCGAGATATCTGCGATTGAAGAAGGTGGGGACCACTTGATTTCAGTGGTAAAATTAGCAAGAAAATGGCCGCCAGAGTTTGGTGAGTTCCAAAGCTTGAGAGACCTTGGAAACTGAAAAAATACACTTTTCAACCTTTCATCAATGTTTTTTTTCGAGAAAAATCAACACAGAAATGTATTTTTAAAAGGGAATATTAAAGTTGTTGAACTAAAAACAAAAGTTCAATAAAAATTGGCCAACCGTCGGAAAAATAATACATGTATTATTGTGGCCTACCATAAGTCGCGCCTGATCGACCACTGTGTACTGGGATCTAGGTGAGTGTAAGTCACGCCTGGTTGCTAGCTTTGAATCACACCGCGCTGGACTTGGGGGACTTTTAGATCAAAAGCTTACAATTTCGGTGTGCGTGCGTGCGTGCGTCTGTGTGTGTGTATGTGTTTGTGTGTATGTGTGTGTGTGTGTGTGTGTGTTTGTGTACTTGTGTACTTGTGTGTGTGTGTGTGTGTGTGTTTGTGTGTATGTGTG
>NW_004798001.1:354772-357591 GCF_000002075.1 Aplysia californica | reverse complement strand
GTGTGAGGGATCGGGGGTAGGGGTGGGGGCACATTAGTGACGTCGAAAGTGACGTTCGCGCCACTCGATGTCTTCCCTGCTTTTACAGGATCTGGACGACGTAAGACTCCGTACTAGGTCAGTGGCTGGCTCCGGGTTTTTTCATTTAAAAAAATGATTATTTAAGATAAACGCTTAAGATCCCGATATGCTTATGATCATGATTATGATTATTATGCTTTTGATCACGATTATGATTATGATTATGATTATTATTAATTTTTTAAAATGTGCGATGAAGAGCAAAAATGAAAACTGTGGGACGAAAACGGTTTCTCCCCCCTCAAAACACTTTTGTAGACGACACGAAGAATCGTCAGACTGGGATACAGGGATATCTTAGGTCAGGTTACGGATGGCTACGACTCCTCCCAGGTATGCCCCAGCTTGCCATAAATTGTCCAAGAAGATAAATGGCCTCTGCTGCTGTACACATTGTCTCTTTTACTTTTCTTTTCCTTTTCTTCCCCGGGTCCTGTAAAACTACAGGGAGCTTGCAACTAATTTAAATATGTCCGTTGTTGGAGTGATTAATCTACAACAACAACAACAAAATGTTGCTTTTGTGGCTTCGTTGTTGCACGCAGAAGACACGTTCAAGTTCTCGTACGGGAACCTGCTGCCTTTTAAAATGATAATATCTAATTTGTGCCAGAAGGGGCATAAAGCATCTACAACCACATAATTTACATTTTTAGGGATCTTGATGATTGCTGCTGGGTGCTACTAGATCTAGTAGTTCCTATCACTTTTCTTTCCTACTGAAGTTTCTGTTTGTCTTGTTTTCCCTTTACCGATAAATGGCCGCAATAGTGTCAAAGTGCTTCTCATTACTCAGAAGTAAACTTAGAGGGTTTATTGATAACTAGGCGGGTGGTTGGAGGGTGCCACTGATATAGGTCCTACTTCTTTACTTCCCCTTAGTTGTGTCTGTCTGTCTGTCTGTCTGTCTGTCTGTCTGTCTGTCTGTCTGTCTGTCTGTCTTTCAGTCTGTTTTCCAGGACAGAATGACCTTGATTATGTCGATGTGACTCTTTTTACTCAAACAAACAACGGATGACTATAGGTTCTGTGCTGCCCACCACAGAAATGAGCTTGAGGGCGTTAAGGATAGATCCTACTTCTTATATTCACCTTCAATGTTTTTGTCTGTATTTCTCTCAATTATTGACGGTAATTGTGTCTATTTATTTCTCTTGACTCAAACAAAGAAACAAACCTCAAATGGTGGTTGGCAGGTCTTCTGGCATTGTTTGTTCCTTCTTTCCCATCCAACATCTTTCATGTATACATGTATTATGTATCCTTTCATTCCTTTCTCTGTATGTTACTCTCTAATCTTAGAAGCTTATATGGCCTATTTTTGGTGAAATTGCGCTCCAACCTAACACAAAAAGGAAGATTAATGGAACAAAGTTAAACATTTTTTTAGATAAATAAAATAATGTAAAATACAATAAGTTTAAATAGAATTTAAAAAACGAGACAAAATGAAATAGAATAAAATGAAATAAAATAGAATAGAATAAGATAAAATAGGATAAAATATAATAAAATAAAATGCAATGGTTTGCTTTATTCCGCGCATCATGATCTAGCATTGCTTTAGAAGCAAGATGAAAGCGGCAGCGCACCTTCAAATTGATCTCACACCATTGTTTCGGTGGTAAGGTAAACCATTTTACAGATAACCACAAGGAATGACCTTTTCTTTTAGACCTGTCTTTTTTTTTCTTGTTTACATTACATTGTTCCGATGGCAAAGTAAACACTTTTACAGGTAATCACACAGGAATGGCTTTTTCTCGTATGTTTTAAAGCTTTATGACAGGCTTTTTTTTCATCCGATTTTGGAGCAAAGGTGAGGGAAGACTCGGTCACACTCCCAGATATCACTAGATAAGTTCAGTTTGTTAACTCTTTCAAGCTGCAGGCCTATCCTCTATTTTAAGTAAAAGTTTTACAGCATTTTGTAACACAATGTAGGTCATAATATAAGTGTCCTTTATTGGGAAAATTCACTAAAGAATAACAAGCACAAAAAAGAAGGCAGAGATATATTTCTTTTGACTTCGGGGATCTGACGAGAAGGAGAGATCAGAAAGATAGATGCTTGATATGAAAGAAGAAGCAAACTACACGGAGCATGCGCCAACCACCCAGACACGTTTAGTCGAAAATATGCATACGTTACCATTTTCATCTTAAAAAGGTAGGTTTCAAGCTACCAGCTAGTAATTTCAACCAAAACGTTCAGAGAAGAAAAAAGATTTGACATTTGTCGGATATAGTTAGGGTAGTACAGGCAAACTAGTATTTTCAACCAAAACATAAACTATTATATTTTTAGGCTGCAGTTGCTGTGCATTCAAAGCATATGTTTATGATGAATTAGGGAAAATAGAAGAAGAAAATTTTAAGGTAACGTCAAGTAGGCAAACGTATAACGGCCCTCTAAGAGTTAATCAAATAGGAATGCTGTGTTGTTCCGCTCGCGTAAAAAAGACGTAACTTGCTCAGGTGTTTTGGTTGGGTTTTTTTTACCTTGCGAGTTGAGCAAGTGAGTGCAGTTTTCCCTCACGTGCACCGCGCAGATAGCTTGAAGGCGTCACTCATTGAAGGGAAGATCTATGCTTCTTTTCTTTCTTTCTTTCTGTTGTTTTTAGGTGCACCCATTTTCGTCCCACATCTTCGTTTCATTTTCGATTTTTTAATCGGGGAGAAAGAGAGGGAGGGAGAGAGAGAGGGAGAGAGAGAGAGAGAGAGAGAGAGAGAGAGAG
>NW_004798001.1:343404-350904 GCF_000002075.1 Aplysia californica | reverse complement strand
CGACGGTGAAAAGATTTCTGGATGTAAGTATAGAAAGACCTCCTGAACGACCGTTTTTGTTTGTGGTTTGTTTGTTTGTTTGTTTGTTTGTTTGTTTGTTTTTTAAAAATTTATTTGATTTTTCAGGAATCATTAGACCTATATTGTCTCAATGAGGCCGAGCCACACAGTACACTACTATGATTACACTTGTTTTTAGGGTTTAAAAAAAAATCCTTTTTAAATACAAGACTTCCATTTTGAACCATCCGGAGTCACTGCCTGGCGTCTGTAGCCTAGTGACCAGGCTACCGGACTCATAGTCGTGAGAATGTGGGCTCGGGGATTCGAGCCTCAGCTCGGTCGAGACGCTTTGTTCTTGGGAAAGGCACTTATCACGAATTTTTACTCGGTCTTTTCGGAGATGGACGTGTGGGTGGTTGGCAGGTGCTCTGGTGTGGCTTGATCCTTTTTTCCTATCAAACATTATTGTCTTCCATATCTCTCCTTCTTCTTTTTTGTGTTTGTTACTCTCTTGTAACGCCTCTAATCTTCGGCACTTATATGACCTTATTGTGTTGCAAGTGCCGTAAAACTCTTATTAAAACTAAAACTAGGAGATTGACGTTGAACTAGGAAGTCCCTCTTATGAAATCATTTAAAAGGGTTGACATGGGGCGGGCGCAGGGGCGAAGCGTCTATATAATCAAATAATCACTGCTTCCCTTCCTAATTTTGAAACATTGTCGCTGTCAAATTCATCCATAAACGTAAACCTCTTAAATTAAATGTCAAAAGACGTTCGTAATCAACAATGAACAGTATACCTAACATTCAAAACGGTTTCACGGCCACAGAAATAGCCTCCTCACCCCTCTCGGGCCACTCCATAAGCAGTCGCTAGCTTTGATTAAGTAAGCTTAAAGTGAGGCTGGAAGAGTCCACCAATATAGTTGAAGGGAACATGTGCATAGCAGTCCAAGCTGTTTCATTGCCACATATACCCTGTTCACCCCTTTGGGGTCACAGTTATAATCAATCTCAAGCTCTGATTAGGTAAGCTAACTAACACTGGTCGAGTCTACCTCACAAATGTGAGGGGAACTAACTCCTAACAATCTCTTCACTGTTGCAAGTGCTTGCTTTTTTTCCTCGACTTTTTACCGTCCTATAATCAGATCGTGACCTCGATTATGACACCAGCTCCTGGCCGCGAAAGGCTAACAAAAACAGCCAAATGTAAAATTTAAAAAATGATAATTGTCATGTTCTACCAAAGAGTTAGAATCACTGGTAGATCTATAACATATAGATCTAGTACTGACGTTTCTGCTTCTTTGCTTTGTGTTTATGTATTCACATCTAAAGTTAAATTTAATTTTAGTTGGAACTGATATTTAATAAGATACTTTCCCGATTATTTTGGCGATTGAACATACAATATGAATTCCGGATTTGTTTTCATTCACAACTCAGAGTCGCCGCCTCGAGTAAGATTCTTGTGTCATATCTACAGGCCATATTTGATCCCGTTTCACTTTGATTACCCTGTCAAACAAGTCAGCCTTCGCCCCTGGGCAGGGGGTGGGGGGGGGGGGGTGGGGGGGGGGGAAACATATAGGCCTACCGTTTACATTTCCTTGAATCACTGGGCCTGCTATAACGTGCAATGTAGTACATGTATATATTAACCCCAACCCCATCCTCCCAAATGTCTCCACTATTCGCGTTTCGACTCAATAATAGGTACTATTTTCTTCTTTCCTAAAAAAGTTCGGGTTTGACATGACAGAACTCTCAAGATCCTGGAAGAAGTACTACTTTTCACATCCTCGGACCCGCAACCGTAAGGTCGTGGGTTCGAATCCCGTCAGGGGCCCGACGTTGTGTCCTTGGGAAAGGCACTTTGCACAAATTTTCCTCACTTCACCCAGGTGGAAATGGGTACCCAGCTATAGACAGTGTAAGATCTTGTCAGTTTGATAGTGTTTGAGCGCGTGAAATTCTGTATGCTTCCGCGGAAGCTGAGAATGTTTCTGAGTGTTCTCAGAGGGTCTGCTGGGGTAATAATAGTTGTAAAGCGCATAGAGCAAGCTCTTGAGCATGGATATGCGCTATATAAATGCAATTATTATTATAATTATTATCCTTCTTCCCACCAACCTCCCAAATGTTCAAAACTGTGTAGGTGAGGACAAATAAGTTATATAATAATATACCATTGCAAACAAACTCCCTGTCCAGTCTGTTCCCTTCTTTTTTCTTCCTTCCTCCCATTTCATTCGTTCATTTATACAAATTGTTTTTGTGTCTGATGTAGGTGCGGGTGGTTGGAGGCAGCCACGAGTAGGTCTTATTTCTTTTCTTCTTTACTTCCCCTCCGTTGTTTCTGTCTGTTTGTCTCTTTTACTTTCTTCTAGCACTAAATGATCATTATTGTGTCGATCGGCTTCTCTTTGCTCGAACAAACAGCCTCTGATGAAGGAATTATGTTGTTTGTTTTTAAAAATTATTTATTTATTTATTCATTTATTTTTTTATTTTTTTTATTATTTTAAAAAAATTATTTATTTATTTATTTATTTATTTATTTATTTATTTATTTGGGGGAGGGGGGAGGGGCGTTAGAAATAGATATAGCCCGGTTTGCTGTCCAGGAATATCTGTTTAGTTAGATAGACAGGAGCACTTTGACACGTCAACAGCATTCTTTTGACACGAAGGGCATTTATTAGATAAAGCAGACGCGGGTGGTTGGAGGGTGACATTGGTAAGTACTACTTCTTTGCTTTACCTCTTTTATTATTTTGTATGTTTATCTGTCTTACTTTTTCTATGCAGCAAAATGATCGTTATTGGGTTGGGGTTTTTCTCTTTACTTCTACAAACAACTGGTACAACAGATATATATATTATACATGTATATATATATATATATATATATATATATATATATATATATATATATATATATATATATATATATATATATATATAAGTATGGTTTTGTGTCTCGCAGGTGTGCGAGTGGTTGGTGGGTGCTCTGGTGTCGTCTGCCTCTTCTTTTCTATCAAACATTTGTCGTCATTATCTCTCCTCCTTCTATTTTCTCTTTTTTAAAATTTCGAATGTTACTCTCTTAGTCTTTTAACACTGATAATCTTTGGCACTTTTATGATCTATTTGTCTTGCAAGTGCCGTAAAACTCTCACAAAAACAAAACTTAACTTAATTTCTTGCAGGTGTTGGGCACCACTTTACAGCCACAACAGACGATAGAGTTTTTGTTGTGTCAGTTTCCTTTAATCACGCAGAAGACCCACGTAACTTATTAGATCAATGCGCGTCAAACAAAAATAAAAAAAAAGAAAGAAAATGCTGCTGGCATGAGGAATGATCGATGTTTGTCACATTGTTATATCATGTTACGTCTTTTCTTAAGCTTCGTGTTGATCTATAGTGTGTCTGTATCACCGTGCGTGGCATAACATGCGGTAACTTAATACAGCCCCAGCCTCCCCCCTCCTCTCCTTACACACACCCGCGCACTCACACACACGCACACCCTCTCGCACACGCACACGCACACACACACGCACACACACACACGCACACACAAACTCTCAAGAATCGAGCTCGGGTCTCCCACGATTCACCACAGATGCGGATGTATTGTGTGTCAAGCCAAACTTTACCTAAAATTCCCACGAAAAACAACGTGCTTGTCTCTCCTCCAGACACATCAGGTCACCATGCCCTAGTTTGTAATTTCATCGTCACCACTTATCTTAATCCAATAACCCCTTCTTCATAATATGAGCAAAACAATACATAATCGGCCTGATGTAATATTATATTATGTCTACTGACGCCAGGGCTGACACACATACAAATTATTATCTTTGCGGGTGGCCGAAAGGTCCGACAGACGGATCCTATTTCTATTCATTTCTTATCTTTTTTCATTGTCTAATGATCCCTATTTTTTTTATCTCTTTATAAGAACGTTGCGAACATAATATTTAAAATGTATCGGATTAACAATGGACCAAAGGCAATGTTACATTACATTCAGAGATATCATACCCAAATCAGAAACTCAATGTGCATATTATGTTTAAATATCCATGTTGCTGCCAGTCTGTTTAAGCTTTCGATTTTAAAAGAAAATAGAATTGGGAAAATCAGTACGAATAGCGAAGTTATGCATATTTGGTAAAGTGTTTCAAAACAGCGCTTAGTTTAGCGTTGTTGAATAAGTACAATGTGCGTTATCGTTAAGTTGAACGCGCCAAGTGTTGTTATTGAGTTGGACAATTAACGCCACAATGATAGCTTTATTATAGAAGTCGACCAGTCTACTGATCAGAAACGTACATGTATCATTTGGGGGGGGGTGTTGTTGCTGTTGTTTTCCTTTATGTTGTCATTAATAATATTTTTTAAAAACCCAACTTTTCTGCTTGCCAGTATCACAACTCTGTCCGTATAATATACAACTTCATTTTTGTTCTAAAAACTCGGGCGGGTAATACATTCTTGTATCTTCTTGAATGCTAAAAATACTAACGTTTACATGTTTTAAAATGAACTTGCTGCGGCAAAGCAAAGAATAGGATTAAGACTTATAAGAGTTAGTTTGACCAAACTACGCTACTGAGAATTCAGTTTCTCAGATCTGATTTTAGCCAAAACAAAAGACAGAATAATGTTATAGTTTGCTGCCATGAATAAAAGAGAACGTGTTTGAGGATCCTAGTAACGAAATTCTGCCTTGCTTATAAAAAAAGAATAAGAATAGGAATATAATAACGATAAGAACAGCATTTAGCCCATGCCCAAGCTTTACAGCATGCTCTTTGCATTTTTCTACAATTATTACTTCAGCAGACCCTTGAGCACTCAGAAACTCTCGGCTTCCCGGAGAGTATAACACACAGCATGCAACCAGCCATTTAGCAGCTGCTATAACACTCCGACAAGATCCCTCACCGCCTTGTGTTAATGGCCGGGGACCAAAGCCAGCTTCATATTAGAGTAGGTGTTTCCGGGGACCCATTCACAACTTTGTGGTGAGAAAATTCTTTTACATAGCGTTTTCCAAGGAAAATGCGTCGAACTTAGTAATCAGTCAAACAACCTAACAGTTAAACAAACAAACAAATAAACATACATACATACATACAAACATACATACATACATACATACATACATACATACATACATACATACATACATACATTCATACAGACATACAGACATACAGACATACATACATACATACATACAGACATACATACATACAGACAAACAGACAGACAGACAGACAGACAGACAGACAGACAGACAGACAGACAGGCAGGCAAACAAACGAGAACATAGACTACAACTAAACGCTGAACGTTAAATCGCGCCCATTAACTTCAATGCAAATGTTTGGAGGTTGGAGGGCACAACACGCATGTCTTACATTTGTCCGGTCGCTCTGCAGCTTTTAATTGACATGAAGCCTTATCTTTTCTCTTCACTAAATGACCATCGTTTTATCGATGTGCTTCTCTTTAGTGGTGGGTGGTTGGCGGGTGCTCTGGTTTGGTTTACTCTTTCTTTCCTATCAACCATCTATAATCGTCCTGGTCTTCTCTCCTTCTCTTTCGTGTTTGTTACTCTCTTGTATAATATCACCTTTAGTCTTCAGCACTTATATGGCCTTATTGTGTTGCAAGTTACCTAAAACAAACAAAAAAGATCTCTTTCCTCGTTGCGGGTTAGCGGGTTCGAGGCGCACGATGTGTCGCCTTTTGGAAAGGCTCTTCATACGTACTTTACGGGTAGTTGGAGGGCGCCACTGGTAGGTCCTGTTTCTATACTTTCCCTCCGTTGTTTCTGTCTGTCTTTCCTACTTTTTCTCCCTGCGCTAAATGGCCACTATTGTGTCGACATGCTTTTATTTACTCAAACAGAAACAAAACAAACGAATGTTCCTCATTTCACCAAGGTGTGAATGGGTACCCTGGCCATAGATAGCCAGAGATCGTTTCAGTCAGTTAGTCATGTTTTAGCGCCTATAAAATGGCTGCGTGCTCTGATTGTTTCGTTGATGTTGAGATTGTTTCAGTATGCTGCCATGTCTGCTGAAAAAAATACATGTTGTAATATATAGACTGTAAAGCGCGTAAAAGGAGGAACTTGCAATGCGCCTTACGAATGCCATTATGTATCGTGTTAAGCGCATAGAGCATTGCATAAGTGGATATGCGCTATATAAATGCAATCAATTATTATTATTTATTATTAGCAAGTGGGTCTTTGTACCCCCAGAATGGAAACAGAGCTTGGAGAGACGGAGAGATGCGACGGTTTTGTTTTCGTTTAAATCGGATGCGACACAGATTTTACCGTTAGAGACATCTTAACCGAATGTCTGGACTTTGGAGAGATCCGAAGGAAATATTATAAATGCAAGAAATTGCAAGACATTTTTTCTGTCGTTGGTCCTAGCAGAATTTTTAATTTTACGAAGGCCATTGGCCTTTATGGCAAATTATAAAGTGAAATCGTACTATTTAAAATCTTTATTGTTATTTATAAGAGTTGTTTTAAATTTAAAATATATTTACACCAAATTTTAATATTTTAGCATTTTTAAGTCCAAAAGATAACCAACCGTGTAGTGAACTGTTGGGAATGCAAACAACCTGTGTTTCGCGCGCTCATATGACCTTATGCAGTTGCGAGCGCGTAAAACCCTGTACTACTACTACTACTAAAATGCAGGTGCTTTTACACGCCCATCAATAGGCCCATACACTCTAGATAGTTTTCGAGGCGGGCCTCCCTCCCTGTCGGTTAAGACCAACCCGGGCTAAGAGGGACACAACTTCCCAGAAGAATGACCGAGCGAGATACCAGATACAAATTTCTCTCCCCTCGCGGAAAAGGAACTCAGGTGTCCTGCGTAGGCGACACGTGGGTGGTTGACAGGTGCTCTAATATGGTTTGAAATTGCCCTTCTTTCCCATCAAACATGTATCGTCTACATCTCTACTCCTTTTTCGCATTGTACGTTACTCTTGTAACAACTCTAATCTTCGGCACTTATGTAACCTAATTGTGTTGCAAATTAGTGCCTTAAGTAAAACACTTACTAAATTTTAAAAAATCGTAACACTGCAGACTCTGGTCATGAGATGTGTGACCCGACAATTGACATCCGGGGACCCTGCATCTTGACAGGCGCTAATGGCGGCGACAGCTTGCCATGAGACCTCTTGTACTCTTGTTTTGGTTTTTTTTTTTGTTGTTGTTTTGTTTTGTTTCGCTTTTGTTTTGTTCTTTTGTAAGAGGAGGGGCCACAGGTTTTTCTGGCACTTCCATCAAGGGAGTTAATCTTTCACAAATTGCGTCTGGATATCCCTCCTTTCCTCTTGTATCTTCAGGCCACTTGTTTTTTGTTTTTGTCCCCACCACTCTCTCTCTCTTTTTCTCTCTTTCTCTTTCTCTCTCTCTCTCTAATATAT
>NW_004798001.1:341114-342338 GCF_000002075.1 Aplysia californica | reverse complement strand
GGAGAGAGAGAGAGAGGGAGAGGGAGAGAGAGAGGGGAGGGGGAGGGAGAGGGGCCAAGAAGAAAAAACAGGAAAAAGAATACCTTTCAACCTTTTTTTTTGAAATGTTTGTCCCGCAGTAAAACGAATCGAATAGGAGTGACGTAATTTTGCGCTGGGGAATATGTCCAGACTGATTATATTGTCTCAGCCCTCTGCTCAGAGTGTCGCGAAAGACATCCCCCTTCCATCTCCCCTCCCTCACTTTTTCCTACAACCCCCTTCCCCTCCAGCCCCCTCCCCCTCTCGCCGCCCCCCCTCCCCTCACACTCCGGAAAGGATCGACAACAACAGGGGACACTGTAACTGGCTCGATATCGATCTGTTGTCTGTGGTCAAGGCGTTCTGAACATCTGCTGTAGCGTCCAGGGTTAAATTTTGATGTTGCCGTTTATTTAAGGTTAGAGGAAAATAAAAGGATTGTTGTGGGGATGGTTGGAGGGTTCTCCTGGTAGATACCACTTCTTTTCCTTCCCTCTGTTGGTTGATTTTACTCTTCTTTTACCCTTACGTTGTTTGATTGTCTATTTGACTTTTCCTTAACTCTAACCGACCGCTATCTTGTTAATTTTTGTATTTCTCTCTATTCGTAAAAATATTTAAGGTATTGTGGTGGGTGGTTATCGTCTTTTCTGGTGTTGGTTTTCTCATTCTTTCCTATAAAAATATAACTGTTATCCTTTTATCGCCACTTTCTTTTCTTTGTATGTTATCCTGTTGTATTATCTCAAATCTTCGGTACTTTTGAGAATGATTGTGTTGCCAGTGCCTTAAAACTCGAACAAAAAACTTAAACTTAAGCCCCGGTTACACGCAACGATAAAATGTGTCAGATTCGCCATATGCGAGAACTGTCCGTTTTATCGAAGTGTGTCGTCTGTTTACACGTTCCAATCTGTCGTCCAGTTTTCTTTCTATCGAGGAGTTTCCTCGTCATAAAGCCACAATGTCGTCTCTTTAAGACGACGGCGATTTGCCTGTTCTCTATGTGAAGGTTTCGAGCTCGGGACCTAATGAAAGAAAGGCGGACACGAACACTGTACCTCTTGATCACAAGAGCTTCACACCCTCCCCTGTACATTTTGATATAGCAGAACAGTGTCTTTAGATAAAGGTGGCCATACTGTACCGTGTTGTGTTTAGAAAGAGAAACTTTGACTTGGCTGCAGATGTGCAACACTCCGA
>NW_004798001.1:337399-340431 GCF_000002075.1 Aplysia californica | reverse complement strand
GTGAGAGAGAGAGAGAGAGAGAGAGAGAGAGAGAGAGAGAGATAGAGATGAGTCGAGGTCGATTATAGCTATTGAATGGTACCTAGTTACAATTTATATAACAACTTGACGAGTGGAAAGAAAGAAAACTTGTGAAACGGCGACGAAATCTTATCTAAAACATTGTCTATTTCTCATTGACTGAGATGGTTCTGTTGACGCTTCAGACATGTTAAAAAGCTAAAGAATAGAAATCTATATCATTTAGGTATGTTACTTTATTTATATATAATTGTTTTCCGTCAACGAAAATTGTCTCAATATTGATTAATTATAAATAACAATTAACTCAATTATAATATTATGCAGATACGTGAAGAGACCTGCAAAAAAACACCAGCATTTACATTCCAGCAATTTTGCCGCAGTTAGATGGTTTTTCGAAAATTATAAAACTCGACTCAGAAAATAAAAAAGTACGACAATATGCAGACGAGATAATACATGTATCCATATCGCGAGACTGAGAACTACTGTCATCTGTTGCGAATAAATCTTTTGACAGGATCCCCCCCCCCCCCCCCCCCCCCCCCAAACCCCCCCCCCCCCCCCCCCCCCCACACACCTCCCCTTCCCCTACCTGCTCCTCTTACAGCTCACCGTCCCTATTTTAGCTTTTCATCTTGGAGGTTTTATTTAGTCTCCGAAGATACGGGAGACGATACATTGGAATCAGGCGCTTGTCAATTTTTTAACCTGGAGCTATTGCTATAATCTTAAAGCCTCTTAATTTGTCTTGCTTCTGATGAAAAAATACCCATCTATATTGAATAAAAGTCGAGATACTTGCAATTGGAGGGGGTGGGGTCGCTTGATGTCAGAGGTGAAGTTCACGAGAAAATGGCCGACAAAGTTTGGTGACTTTCAAAGCTGTATAACGTCCTTGGAAACTGCAAATATTTTAGTGCCTTTAATAAATGTTTTAAAGTAAAATCCACACGAATGTATTTTCTAAATGACATAAAAATAAAAGAAGCTGAGCCAAAAAGAAATTAGATTAAAATTGCCCAAAAGAGTGAAAAACAGGTGTCGCTCCGATTTCATAATATTGACGAGAGCCTGATTTCACCATGATGCCAAACGTATGCATTTTTCATTGCTCTTCACAAGTGAAGACAGTTTTCTACACTCGGCGGCTTTGCGGTGATTGTTCTAGTCCATTATCCCCGCGGTCCTTGAGGTAGGAGGGAGCCGTCTAGTGTCTAGCTCCGGGGAACATTCGGGAATCTACCACTGAATTCCAAAGGTGTTATATTTTATGGCGCGAGCCCGCACGTGTGTGTGTGTGTGTTTGCTTGTGTGTGATTTTTTGTGTGTTTGTGTGTGTTTGTGTGTATGTGTGAATGTGTTTATTTGTGTGTATATGTGTGAGTGTGTGTGTGTGTGTGTGTGTGTGTGTGTGTGAGAGAGAGAGAGAGAGAGAGAGAGAGAGAGAGTGAGAGAGAGAGAGAGACTCTTCCTCGTTGCATACTAAAGATAAGTGGATGGTTAGCGGGTGCTCTGTTGCGGGTTTGCTCCTTATTCTCTGTGAAACATTAATCATCCTGATCTCTTCTAATTGGCGTTTGTTACTCTGTTCTAACACCTCTGATTTTCGGAACTTATATGACCTAATTGAGTAGCAAGTGCTGTAAAACTCTTCTAAAACTCAAATCAAAAGACACCAGTTTCTCTCTAGCCTTGTGAGGAAGTGTAGTACATGTATAATAACATCGAGTAGCTCCGTCTTCTCGTCTGCTGACGGCACAGGGTCGAAACTGTATGCCTTTTTAAAGATCTAATTCGTTTCGATTTTTTTCATTTTTCTTTTCTTGCTAATATTCTACCCCCCCCCCTCCCCCCACCTCGCCCCTTCATTTTCAACAAAGAAACCTCATTTGAGGTAACTGACGACCAACGCCCTGGTAAGAGTGTTAAACCATGCCTATATTTAACACATACCATGAAACGCTGTCGTGAGCAAAAAGTTGTGGCATGGTGATTTTTTGTTTGTTGTTTTGTGTTTTATGCGATGGAGGGTGGGGGACTTTATAAATGGAAACTAAAGTTATTACTCTTTAACTGTGTGTAGCCATCCATGCCAAGGTTCAGTTACTGGCTGTTTTGCTTAGAGTCTAGAGCGTTAAACGACGTGTTTGTCGATCGAGCTCTTTGTACTGTGCAACAGCTTGATAGGACGTCGGCTGATTGTAGAGTTGTGTCTACAGGAACATGGCCGGGGCTAGATGAAGAGGGATTTCTATAGAATATGTATCATCCCCCCCCACCCCACCCCACCCCTGTTCCCCCGCAAGGAAAAAAATAAAACAAGACAATACCTTCTACCCACAACAACAACAATTACAACAACAACGACAACAACAACCCTCTCACCTCTTAACAGTCACCCTTTCCAGAGCAGTCTCCTTTTCCCCCAAAGTTAGCAGATGAAATACTCCATCATTTCCTGCTCTCTAGCAATGTTCTGTCGTCTGCTTTCGTCTCCTCTTCCTGCCCCCACCCCCCTCACCTCCTTTGCCTCTTCCTCTGGGCTCCTGATTCTTTCTGCAGCCTTTCTACTGCTACTCCTTCGCTTTTTCTTACTGCTGTCTTTCAGCCACACCCCTGATCTTCTGGCAGGAAAGATCTACACCTAGCCTTCTCGGACAAGGGCGAAAAATCTCGGAGGGCCTGCGTACAAGTTGCGCACGTTACAGATCCCTTGGTGGCCTAAAATCGATTAGAGTAGGCTTCGGCCGCCACTAGGGCAAATTTCAAAATTTCCTACCAACTGAACGTATTAGGTGTGTCCCCGGCGCTCATATGACCTTATTATGCAGTTGCGAGCGCCGTAAAACACTTCACAAAAAAATACTCCCATAAGATTAGCTTAAGTTGTACGAGATAACTGGATATAGAGAGGATGAGGGATGAAATAAAATGGCAGAATGTGAAAAGATTTAGAGCAACTGGGAGTAATTTTTCTTTTTTTCTCATCTTGAAAGATGGAAAAG
>NW_004798001.1:334982-337299 GCF_000002075.1 Aplysia californica | reverse complement strand
CACCACCACCACCAACAACAACAACAACAACACAACAACAACAACAACAACAACAACAACAACGACAACAACGACAACAACGACAACAATAACAACCAACACCACCACCACCACGACCACCACAACCACAGCAACAACAGCAACACCAGCAACATCAATAACAATGATTACAATAACAACGAGAACAACAAAGCTAGCTGGAATTTGAAGGTTGTGATTACAACCATTTTCCCACCGCGTCGATTACGCATTTACCCTCCACACCACCCCTTCTTCCCCGCGGCATCTGTCACGGTCCGATGGGTATGGGTTTTTTAGGAGTACGGTGGACTGGATGTTGTTGCTGTTGTTGGTGGTGGTTTTTTGGGGGTTGTTGTTTGAACGAATTAATCCATATATTATCCAGCAGTATGTGGCTGGCTGGTTGCTGTGTAGACTCATTGCAAAGTATGACTCAGTCCAACCGCGGTTGGTTGGAGGGCGCCACTAGTAGGTCCTACATCTTTACTTTCCCGCTCTGTTGTTTCTGTCTGTCTTACTAACATTGTTCCCAGAACTAAACGACCACTGTTGCGTTGACGTGCTTGTCTTTACTCAAACAAACTCCCACACGGGGCAGTGCCACCGACTGTAGAGTCTTTAGGCCATTCCCAAAAAAGGGGGGGGGGGGGACATTTCTCGTTCAAGCACAGTGGAATTGTAAATGGGCTAATTCATCATGTCACGCTCATAACTGTGCCTGATCTATAACAGGGAACTGCTGCTTTTTCTTTCCTAATCCTTACTATTGTCATTTTCCTCTACTCCTTTTGTATGTTTGTCACACTCTTGTGACCTGCTATTTCCGGGGTGTTTTGATAGTCGAAGCTGACTTTGTGCTTTTGAAGCTAGAGAGGTGAAGAGAGTAAGTCTGATTCCCTGTAAAGACTGCTCTGTTGACACCCACCCCTTGGCGCTCATATAACCATATGCAAATGCGAGCGCCTTAAAACTCTTAATAAAACTAAAAGTGTAGTAAAAACTAAATTAAAAACCCCAAACGTACAATCACCGCCATCGTCGACATCAGCAACAGCAACAGCAACAGCAACAGCAACATTGACAGCACAGAACACAGAGAAAGAACTACAATCAATATTACATTTTTTTACGGTGGAGACCCGCCAAAAGGCCAGTGGAGGCTGCGTGCATCACTCTCGAACGACGATCTTTTTACTCGCAGGATATATTCGCGAACAACGAATATGGTCGCCTCTTTCGAACACCGACTTTTTCTTTTTAGTATATCGTAATTTAATTCTCGATACCAACACTATGTAATGTTTCCGATTCTTGGTGTAGCAGTGTGACAACTTGAATGTTGTTTTGGTAAGTGTTTTACGGCGCTAGCAACTGGATAAGGCAATATGAGCGGGTGGGACACGTTGTACATTTTCAGTTTGGAAGGAATTTTGAGTTTTGCCCTGTGGCGGCCGAAGTCTTCTCTTATCGATAATAGGACCACCATAAGGGATCTTTAACATGCGCAATTTGCACAAAGGACCTCTGAGATTTTTTAACTTTAACCGAGAAGGCTGTAGATAGGTTTTTAGATCGTACTTACATAGGTGAAAAATTATTGTGTTTCATGATGCAGAATTTATTTAGCTTCAAATTGGTATGCTGTATGAGTAGATAGTGCAAGACTATAACACGGTATATGTGTAATACATATATATATATATATGTATGTGTGTGTGTGTGTGTGTGTGTGTGTGTGTGTGTGTGTGTGTGTGTGTGTGAATACATGTATCGAATCAATATTAGAGTATCGCCGACAAGATGTTCGCCTTTCCGAGGATTTTAGATCAAAGGATTGACGAGAACAATAGATTCTTGGTTTGATGGTGTGCCCCCGACGGCTACAACAACGGCAACCACAACCACCACCACCACCACCACCCCTACGACAACAACAACCACTATCACTACTGCAACAACCACCACCACCACCACCACTACCACTACCACTACCACCACAACCACCACCACCACCATTACCACCATCTCCACAACCATCACCACCATTACCACCATCTCCACAACGATCACCACCATTACCACCATCTCCACAACCATCACCACCATTACCACCATCTCCACAACGATCACCACCATTACCACCATCTCCACAACCATCACCACCATTACCACCATCGCCACAAATAAGGCACCTCCAGATCAATACAACCTTGTACAAGAATGGCTTATCAATTAACGCAAGGACGTTGGTGCGGGTTAGGACAGGGATTTTTTTAAAAACCGGGTGAGATGGGAC
>NW_004798001.1:331391-334882 GCF_000002075.1 Aplysia californica | reverse complement strand
CCCTCATTTCAGCCAGATTACTGTTCACTACTGTAAAGGAAATGGTCCCTCCCCCCCTTTCAGCCAGATTACTGTTCACTACTGTTAAGTAAATGGTCCCCCACCCTTTCAGCCAGATTACCGTTCACTAATTTAAATGGTTCCCCCTTCTTGCTAGATTACTGTTTTCTACTGGTTCCCTCTTCCAGCCACATTACCGTTCACCACTGTCTCTAGCTCCCTCTTCCGGCGAATAGTTGGAGGGTGCCACTGATAGGTCATATTTCTTTACTTTTTCTCTGTTGTTTCTGTCTGTCTCTCTCTCTTTTTCCCAGCACTAAGTGACCATTATTATGCCGATGTGCTTCTCTTTTCTCTAACAAACAAACGAAACGCATCAGAGTAACGTTCATTACTGTCCCTGGTTCCCTCTTCCATCCAGATACAAGCTTTTACCACTGATTCTTTCTCCTAGCCCACCGGCGTCTGAGGTGTAGCGGTTAAGGACTTTGCTTTCGCACGCAGGAGATCCGAGTTCTATTCCCGAGTGAGGAGAATTTTTATAGAATATCTCGGTCTTTCTTCTGGGGTGTTGTATTCCGCTTAGTCCAGGTTGGCTCTGACAAACAGGGTCGTCTATTGATTTTTCCACCACCCATGCGTGTAGTGACGATCCAGAAAGAGACCAGTTTTCTATTCCCTGAAGTTCTTAAGAAATACTAAGGGGTGTTCCGTAGTCGAACAATGTGAGTACCTCTACATGCAGTTTACTAAGCAGTTCTTTTAAAATTGTTGTTAATGCAATGTCCCAGCCAGAAGTCATAATGTTCACCATTGGATCATTGTCTCTGACAAATGCAATTATCACCACTAAATTATCACTGCTTCAGCCAGATATAATGTTCACCTTTGGATACCCGTCTCAAACAAATAAAATCTTCACCATTGGTTCCCTGTTCCAGCCCAAGGTAATGTTCACCACTAGACCTCTGTCTCAAACAAACACAACGTTCACCAGTGGTTCCCTGTCCCAGTCACACATAATGTTCACCACTAGACCCTTGTCTCAGTCACAGATAATGTTCAAAACTAGACCCTTGTCTCAAACAAATACAATGTTCACCATTGGACCCCTATCTCAAACCCACATCGTATTGTTCACCATTGGCGCTTTGTCCTAGCCTGGTACAATATTTAGCAGGAAGCTTGGACTCGTCCATTGATTTTTTCCCCCTCACAACTCATGCGTGCAGAAACGATCCAGAAAGAGAAGAGTTTTTATTGCCCGAAGTTCAAAATAAAAACTAAGGGGTGTTCCGTAGCCGAACACTGAGTAGCCACGTAAACAGCTTATCAGTGAGTAATCCTTTTGTGCGTAGAGCTGTTCTCTTGATTCTTATGTTTTTGGTACGCAACGCTTCTAATGATGACCGAAGAAAGCAGCGTTTGTGGTGTATCGGTCAGGCCCTTCGCTGTCGCACGCAGGAGACCCGAGTTCGATTCCCGGGTAGGAAGACAACTTACATTATTATCGAGTATCTCGGTCTTTCTGCTGAGATGTTGTATCCCTCTCAACCCGGGTTGTTCCTGACAGGCAGGGCCGGAGGCCTGTCTCCTAAATGATCTAAATCGTGGTGATGGGACGGTAAAAAAGACCCATTTTCATTATATTTTGTTTTGGTTTTTAAACATTAGTTTTGGTGACCAACCAGACAGCCAAACACATTAATTGATTTTGTATGGTTTGATCAGTGGCAAAAATGGTAGCTTTTGTCCCTCCATGAAGGAAAAAAATCTTGTGAACCTTATCTGCAATGGGCTCTGTATATTAAGTACCGTAGTGTTTGCCGAATTTTGTACCAACTTTGAAGTCAGGGGAGACAAATACGCGTAGATTTATTGTTATACTATACTGCCAAAAGGAGTACTGATATTCTTTTTTCAAGGAATGGGGTTTTATTTTTATTTGTCACAAACTGGCGGCAGCTGTACATTGATTTCGTCTGTCTCCTGATCCAGGTGATAAGAATTTTAAATTTCCTTTAAAAAAAATGTAAAATGAGGTTTGGAATCTGTTATCCAGTTGTTCTAGGCTTTCGTCTCGTTTTCTGTGTCTCCAAACCCCGACTGTGTGTGTGCGTGTGTGTGTGTGTGTGTGTGTGTGTGTGTGTGTGTGTGTGTGTGTGTGTGTGTGTGTGTGTGTGTGTGTGTTGATGCAGTCGGATGGGTGGTTGGCGCGTCGTCCGGTGTAGCTTGCTCCTTCTTTCCTGTCAAACATCTCTACCTTCATTAGCTTTCCTCCTTTAATTTGTATGTTGCTGTTTAGTAACAACTCTTATCCTCGGGGGAGGAGGAGAAGGAGGGAGGGAGGGAGAGAGAGAGAGAGAGAGAGAGAGAGAGAGAGAGAGAGAAGGAGAGAGAGAGAGAGAGAGAGAGAGAGAGAGAGAGAGAGAGAGAGAGAGAGAGAGAGAGAGAGAGAGAGAGAGAGAGAGAGAGAGAGAGAGAAAAGGAGAGAGACTTACTGATCCAGTTTTAAAAGCTTTTATTCTCGTCTTTCTGTCTGATGACCTTTAACTGTATTTAAAAAAATGCAAATTCGTAAAACAGTTGAGACAGTAGAGTGAATAAAAATAAATCCAGTCATCGAAATTTTAAGCTCACCCGAATTTGGAGACGTTGTTGTCAGCGTGTGACTTAAGCACGTGTGGGACACGCGTGATATTATTGATCGAGCTGAGGCGACGAAAGGGGAACCTGTTTTCGTTCAACAATTTCCATTGGTGAATTACGTCGAGCCTGGTTTCGCCCCCTCACATTTCCAATTACCTTTGGGTTTTGTGACTGCAATTGTCACTCCGATTCCAAAATGGTTTTTTTTTTCGTTTCTGTGTTTCTTTGTTCGTTTGTTATTTTAATTTTAGTTTCATGTCCCTGTTCCGTTAACCAGGTCAGAACCTGCTGTCCCCCGCACACCAGAGCTTGTAGCTGACTGAATAAAGTAAATATCTAGGCAAGGGGGTGTAATTGTCCGTGTACAAACTTAAAAAGCCATAGGCGTAGCTTTTGTGAATTGTGTGAATCCTCAAAAAATAATTGTGTAAATCGTGGATGTGAACTCGTGGACTTCTTCAAAACTATATTGATGTGTAACATAATAATATGGCCTTTTTGAACCTTGACGGGTAATCTTGAAGCAGTAGGCACGATACAGCTTTGTCTTGGCGGTAGACAAAGAGGAAGTTGGTTCCTCAAGTGCTTCTACCTTCCCTCCAGATCCTGACGTCATTGATATGCTCAAAAGGAGTGACACAGTCAATGCTTTTAGAATCAAAGAAGGTGTAACTTAGATGTGTCCCACTGTTTTACAGGTGTGATGGGGATATTTATTGGTAGTGAAATATTTTTAAATTACGCCCAGAACAAGCAATTTAAAAGCCATTGATGATTGTTAGAGAAGACACGTGCCACTAGAAGCACAGTCACTGAGTGAGAGAGAGAGAGAGAGAGAGAGA
>NW_004798001.1:329760-331279 GCF_000002075.1 Aplysia californica | reverse complement strand
CTCTCTCTCTCTCTCTCTCTCTCTCTCTCTCTCTCTCTCTCTCTCTCTCTCCCCTCTCCCGCCCTTCCCCCCTCACTCTCTCACTCGTCTGAGGAGTAAAGGCTCGCCTCGTCGCCTTGCAAACAAAAGATTAGAGTTTACATTCTCCTCGTGTTGGGGGGAGGGGGGGGGGGTAGAATACTTATTTTATAAACATCTGTCTCTTGGAGTGCATTGCTCCACAAAGTCTGGTTTTACTCTACCAGGCACTCGATCATCCTCTCCCTCCCCCTTCCCCCTACCCATAAGGAAAAAAAAAGGAAATACTATGGCAAAAATATCTTCTTCAGTGCTGTGTAGACGTATACTCGCTTTTGTTCTCTAAATCTGATTCTCTCTTCAATTTGCTACCCTCGATTTACAAAGTTCTAAAATTTCACTGCGTCGAGCTCTTTAAAAATATAATTCTTTGAATATTTTGATCACCTCCAAATAGTCTTTCAATGTTTATAGAAAAGAAGAACATTAGTTGGTTTCTGACGTCATGATCTTAGTAACTGAAATCGGCCAAAAATGTAAGGTAGAGTTTTGTGATTCTAAGGTAGCTGTTTGTTTATTGGTTTACAGAGGAAGTGGCGAATGGTTGGAGGGTGCCACTGGCAGGTCTTACTTCTTGTCTTTCCAACAGTTGTTTCTGTATGTCTGTCTTACTTTTTCCAAGCACCAAATAACCATTATTGTGTCGTTCTTCTTCTCTTTACACTTAATAAAAACAAACAGATAAATAAACAAACAGGAGAAGCATATTATGGAGATGTAATAACGACTGCGTAGTTCTGTTTTCTTAACTTAAGCAGTTGTGAGGGCCGTAAAACTCTTACTAGAACTAAACTAAACTAAAATGTTTTCTTATATAATAGGATTTATACAAAGGATTTATACAGTGGCATTGTTTAAATCCCTCAAATATGAACTGTCAATGTTGGTGGTTGGTGGGTGTTCTAGTGTGATTTGCTCCTTCTAACCTGTCAAACGTCTATCTTCCTTATCTCTCCTCCTTCTTTTCTGTTTGTTTCTCTTTTGTAACACCTCTAATCTTCGGCTTTTATATGACCTTATTGTGTTGCAAGTGCCGTAACACTGTTACTAAAACTAAAACGAACTGTCCTTACCCTCCCCTCCCCTCCCCAAAACTACTATTTCTGTCTATTTTTCGTATCGTCTTCCTCTGTCTCCTTCTTTTAAAAAATTTTTATTACTTTTTTTGTAACACCTCTAATCTTCCAGCACTTATAATAATGACCTTTTCGTGTTACATGTTCCGTAAAACTTAAAATGAAACTCTCACCACTGTGCCTCTGGCCTTTTTGTTTCAAAATAAGTTGTGCGGATGGTTGGAAGGTGCTACTGGAAGGCCCCACTTCTCCGCCCCCTCCTCCCTATTGCGTCTGTCTGTCTGTCTGTCTGTCTGTAGGTCTTTCTGTCCCCTGCACCAAAAAGGGCCTGCCTTCTCTTTCTCTCTCTCTCTCTCTCTCTCTCT
>NW_004798001.1:322692-325054 GCF_000002075.1 Aplysia californica | reverse complement strand
GGGGGGGACGTCATTCGGGGATACAGTGCCCACTTTATCGAGTGAGGGCCAAAGACGGATATTTATGTAGCCTACGTCATACACACACCTGTCGACTGTTTGCGTTGGCAGGAGGGTGAGGGAGGTGATGGGAGAGGGTAGGAAGGGGAGGAGGAGGAGAAAGAATAATGGTGTGGGGCGTGGAGGAGAAGGTGGATGAAGAGGCAGAGGACGAGATGAAGGAGGGGGAGGTGGTGCTGGAGGAGGAGGGGAGAGAAGAAGGTAGGGGCTGAGGAGGAGGGAGGGGGAATGGAGGAGGAGAAGGGAGAGAAAGAGGGGGGAGGGCGCCAAGAAGAGGATGAGGAAGAGAAGTGTTTGTAAATTATGTTTCTTTGTGATTGGAAACTGTTTATCGTAAGGGAGTGCATTGTTACTGTTGAAGTTAGTGGATGTACATTGTTTATAAGTACTATACATTTTTGTGGTGGTTATTTGATTACACAAGACTACAAAACTAACTTTTCCCCTGTGACACAGTTGATATATGTGAGGCGTGCTGACAAAATGAGTTTCTTCTCGCATGCCTCAGATGGAGATATTGGCCAAAAATCGACACTAGGGTCAAATTTGTAAATTCTCTATTGATGTCATATTCTCTAAGTATAAAAAACCTTTTACTATTTCATTCTTATAAATTGTAAAAAACTTCACCTTTTGGCGTGGTATACCTATTTCCATAGGGCTCGAATCCAAGAAGTTACTCATTTTGTCAACACGCTTCACATATAGATCTAGTAATTCGAGGTCGCAGAAAGAAAAACGATAAAAACCCCACAAAAAACGGCAGTAGGTTTTCTCTATCACGACAAGTGTTTTTCTCTATGGCATTTCCACTGTTTTTGTGGTATACAAGTGAATTAGATATAATTTTTTTAATTGGTTGTAATTGCTGTAAAGAGTTTAGTGTTAGTGATAGTAAATTATTATTATTTAGCGTTATTAGCTGTAAATTATTTGATTTCTGTTAGATACGCATATCTGTTCTGTTTCAAAATTTCACATAGAGTGACCGACGGAAACACCTGTGCTCTCAAAACCCAATGTTTAATCCAAAAGTGCTTAACGTGCCATCGCTGTTGCTTGAATCTTCCATACTGAAAAAGAATGAATATTCATCGTGTCAGCGAAGCATTCACTTGCGACATTGTTTAAACTAGTTAACTGTTTCTAGTTAAAATATCAATGAGTATCATAATTAGATAGAAATACCAGCAGTTACAATACTTATGCCTGAGTTGGAGCTTGTGTGTCCTTTTCTTGATTATATTATGCTTAAGTACTTAATTTCAATCAAGCACCCATTGACTTCTCTGTGAATAGGCATTTACATTCATTAGTTCTTTCATTCAAGGGTTGATTAATTGACTGGTTCTTTCGTTCAATGGCGCTAATATGACCTATTTGTGTTACAAATGCCGTGAAACTTTTACCTAAACTAAAAGTACACCAGTCTAAGACAACCGCTCTTCTCCTCCACAGTAAGTTACAGTCCTACGTGTCTCGAACCCATTCGATTGTTTTGCTTTGATTCAATGAACTGTTTAAACAGCTCTATAGGTCGTGTGTCGGTGGCTTGTAAATTGTTACTGGAAGTACATTTAGTATATTGATTATTGTTAGTGGTTGTAATCTGGTTATAAAGAGTTAAGTGTTAGTGGTTGTAATCTGGTTATAAAGAGTTAAGTGTTAGTGATTGTAATCTGGTTATAAAGAGTTAAGTGTCAGTTGTTGTAAATTGTTTCGTGTTATTGGTTGCAGATTGATGGTTTGTGGGTATAAGTTGTGAGCCCAATATTGAACACAGTCTTTCTGTTCTATTTCTATTCAGTGTTACTAATATTGTCTTTATAATCTTTATAATTTATTTGTTCCTCGTGTCTAGGCATGCTGGCCTGACGTAAACTGTTTTTAATTTTTAATTTTGTAAAGAGTGTTACGGCCCTTGCAACCAGAAGAGGTAACATAAGTGTCAACGAGTACAGTTATTACCAGAGTGTAACGTACGAAGAAAAGAAAGAGAAGAGATAAGGATTGTTTATAGGTAAAAAGGAGTAAACACCACCACCAACAGCAATAATATAAGCAACAACAATAATCAACAACAATTAACCGCAACAGTAGCTGCTACAGCAGCAACGACAAAAAGAACAAAAAATAACTACAGCAACAACGGTAATAACAACAACAACAATAACAACAACAACAACAGCAGCAGCAGTGTAAACTACACCACCAACAATGACTTAGTCTGGAGAAACGAGATTAGTTATAGAAAACACTATTTAATCTGACACCAACCTCCCCCCACCCCACCCCTCACAAC
>NW_004798001.1:298623-320037 GCF_000002075.1 Aplysia californica | reverse complement strand
TTGGGGGGGGGGTGTCCTTTTTTGTATGTTGTTGTTTTTTAAGCTGCACTTGCTATACCCTTTCAAAGATAATATTGTATTCTTATGCTATGGAGCATATTTTTAAAAAACCCTCTGTGATTTTGATAAAGGTGTCATTGTTATCATAACATTGCCATTATTTGCTTTATACGTGTAATTCAATCTGATTTGTGATGATCAGTAAGGTCAACCTTGGACTGATTGTTGTTTCCTGTTCTGCTGATAAGCTACAACAAGGTGTTTAAAATGGCACATTTAAAGGACTCTAACGTGGTCACTTTTTCGCCAATTAAAAAACCCCCAAACATTTATGCCAATAAAGTCCTACAATGAAAACGTACAATTTGTCAATATGAAGAAAAGAGACGCTTAAGTATTTGAGAAATATCGAGTTTTTGAATTTCAACCAAATTGAGAAAAATATAAAGCTTTTCAGCGTCTTTAACAATCAGCCATAAGAGAACACCTTCCCCACCCCCACCCCCCCCAAAATTTTTTTTTTTTTTTTAAATCATTCGTCTCAGACACTGAGATGAGATGATCATGATATTCATGATTCTTGGTCAATACTTTGGACGTAATTGTTTGATTATTTAGGGGTTATTTCTACGTACTTTGTCCTTTAGAGACCCCGAAAGGAAAACGTTGCACTCTGAATGGGTCATTCTATTGACACACGTTTTATAGCACGCCGCAATGCCAGTTTTGATTTAATGTTATATTACGTTAAAAACAATCACGTTTGCCTATGGTTGAGCGTTAGGAAGTTGTAAAGTTTACTCAATTTTTGGTTGTAATTGAAAAAAATATAATAAAAAAATAAGTTTTTCTCACTTGATTTTCTTCCTAATTTTGATACATTTAACGTTTTCCTGGTTGAATGTATTTCCATTTGTTTTTTAAAGTTTTCTAGAAATTGGAGCAAAGATAATCGAGTTATTGCTCTTTACTTGGGTCTCTCCGTTTTTCTTTAAATATCTGGTACTAAAGAAAAAGAAAACCTTGGATCATGTTATTGTATTGGTGGAGTCTTCGTCAGAGACGGGTTCCTTCTTGTTTGTTCTCGGAAACTATGACGTTGTGTTCAGCTTGTCGGCCCCTGTCTCTTCAAATATCATCAGACAAAACTATCGATGTTCTATCTAGTTTACACTCGGATAACTGCATTGTCTAGTAGGGTCGATAGCGTCCTTCTTTCTCTTTTGCATCCCATCTGCCTCTGTCTCTCTCCCTCCCTCCTTCCCTCCCTCTCCCCCGCCCGTTCCCCCCTCCCCCCTCGTTTACTCGTTGTCCTCCACCTATAGGTTGCACTGTTCGCATTTCCCCATCAACATAGCGAAGAACCTCTTCGTTCCTTGTCCAAGATGACCATGATGATGGCTTCAATTCTGGAAGGTTCCGCTGCCACAGTAAGTCTGGAGATGGCTGATGAAGCCGAAGACGGCTCTGAAGTCACACTCCCGCATGTTTGGAACTCACGCTGTGGACGGAGAAACGTCATCTCGGGCCTAGCGCTCAGTGCGTTTTCTCTCTGCTCCGGCGCTAAGCTCTGGCTTGTTCTGCCACCGACCGTTCACCCTGGTATTGTGTTCCTGTTTCAGTTTACTTGGTCACGCCCAAAGGAAAGGGTTTGGAGGAATGTCTCCGCGCAGGTAAGTGACCTTACTTTACGAACGACTCAGTGTCACTTCTCTGGCACCTCCTCATGAGATCATGAGAGATCCCGACGCGGGGTGGCGTGAGCTGCCTGCCTTGATGGCTATGCACCACAATAAACATAACAATACATGTAGTGTTGTTTGGTGACGCGTCCACCGTGTAAAGAGAAATGACGGTGTGTTAGTAGTGCTACACCTGTCACGTGCTGCTACCATACTGAGGCACTTTAACAAAACAACATTCGAATGATCGACAGAGATATTTAATTTTTATTCATGCTTATCCTTCCCCCTTCCCCCACCCCCTTTTTCAACTTTTCATGGAGTGCAACACATTAATAAAACATTGAGCACAACTGTTTCATAAGCACGTTTTCCATTTTCATCTTAATTGCCACGGTCATCATTTTCCGTTCATTTTCCTCGAACGCAGGGCATCAAACAAATCTTCATTCTACTTATGGAGACGAACAATAATTTACAGACATCTGGACACAAACATTCATAACTGACCATTTTGCAGGCACCAGCAATTCTCAAAGCGAATGCATTATTTTGAAAGAATTCGAGAGAAGGTGTTAGCCCTCTTTGAATTAATGGTATCAATATCGATCCTCTTCTAATATCATCTTGGAAGCAGGCAGTTAGAGCAAGTTCCAAATATGTGAAGATGTAGGCCTACATATAAAAGGACGGGGAGGAAAAACTGTTATAAGGCTATTCTTGGATATCAAAATTAATGTTATAGACTTGAGATTGCTGGACTAACAGAGTGTGTTTAATTTACTTGCTTTTTCAGTATTGGTAAGAAATATGTCCAGTGCAATTAACAACACCAACGACAAAGTACATCGTCGATTATTCAGGTGGCGAAGTGTCTCTCTCACTTTTTCCCTCTCACCCGGTCTGTCTGTCTTTACTATTCACGCTTTTATGCGCCAGCACACACACACACACACACACACACACACACACACACACACACACACACACACACACACACACACACACACACACACACACCCACACACACACACACACACACACACCCACACACACCGACACACACACCCCCACATACACACACACATTCTCCCCCCTCACGCACACACTGACTCAAACACATACACACTCATACAAACACACGCAGACACACACACACACACACACACACACACACACACACACACAAACAAATACACACTCAGGCACTCAAACACACACGCACACGCACTCAAACACACACGCACACGCACAAACACACACATACATACACACACCCACAAAAACACACACAAACACACATACACACACGTACACACATACACACATACACACAAGTACAAACACACAAACACACACACACACACACATACTCTCACACGCGCGCACAAAACACATACACACACACTTCCACATACACATGTACACACACGCGCACGCACACATGCAAATAAACACACAAGCACACATACACACACACAAACAAACACACATACACACGCACACACGTACACACTCTCACACTCTCACAAGAGCTCTTCTCCCCTGTAGGTCAGCGCCTATGGACTGGCCCCCCTCAGTATCTGGACACCATAGCTGACGGAATCAAACTCCGACACTGTGGCTTCATCACTACACAGATCCTCATTGACCTTGCGGAGAAGGAAGTCTTCGACATGGTAGGCCATCCTGCAATAACTAATTTATTTATAGAGGCACCAACTATCCCTTTCTTGTTGCTGTTTTAGCCACAACTGAAATATTTGTGGTATTTCTATTTTTTAATTAATTAATTAATTTTGGGGGGGGGGGTCCCTTAATGTTTTTGCTATAAACGAAACTGTCAGATAATACTTCTATTCTTCGGCATTTACATAACCTACTTGTGTTGCGAATGCCTTAAAACTCCTTATCAAAACTAAGCTTACGATAGACAATGGACAAATCATTTACCCTACTAAATTACCCCAAAGTTTACCTTTATTGACTGACCAAAAAAATTACGAAATAAAAAAACAACACCAAAACAAAGCAAAAACAATCTATCTCGAAAAGTGGTGTCATTTTATGCGTACGACAAAAAAAAAAAAAAGAAAAAGAAAAAACCCTCTTCAAATAATATATATTTTCCCCTCTTTGTTTCAGGATGATGACGATATGATTGCAGCCATGAAATTTTCCTTCGAGAAAATGAAGGTACTGTGTTTTAGTTTATTAAACGAAACATTTTATTTACATTTTTTTCCCCGTTGAACCCTACGGGCGTCTGTGGCTTAGCAGTTATATATATATATATACATACACACATATGTGCACGCCGGAGACCCGAGTTCAATTATCGAGTCAAAATTCTCTATGAAAAAACCTTGAATATCTTTCTACTAGGATGTTGTATCGCTCTGTGTATGTGTTGACCCTGACAGGCAAAGTCGGAAGCCTGCCTCCTATATCATCTAACTTGTGTCCATTGGGGCGAAATAAAAGCACCTTCAATAAAAAAAAAGTCAAATCAATGTTCCACACAGCAATATTTGTAATGTGAAGGTTTGGCTCTATGATCTCGAAGGTAAATTATTTACCTTTTCTCAATTCCCACATCGCTACCCTAAAATTACAAAGCTCTGTCTGCTCAGTACCTAGTTTTGAGAAATGTGATGTCAAAATTTGTGAGTTTCACTACTACATTTCAAGGTTTTTGGAATGTTATTCTTTGAATATCTTGATAACGACTCTGAATAATCTTATTGTGAGGCAGCGCGGTGGAATCAGGCTCTCGTCAATTTTTGGGCATGTAGAGTTATTGGTATCATCTTAAAGCTTGTTCATTTGTCTTTATGTGGATGAAAAAGTATCCATTTGTCTTGAATACAAGTCGAGATATTTGCAATTGAAGGAGGTGGGGTCACCTGTTTTCAGAGATAAAATTAGTGAGAAAATGACCGCCAAAGATTAGTTATTTCCTTAGCTTAAGAGCCTGTGGTAACTGAAAATTTACATTTTTTGTGCCTTTAATCAACGTTTTTCAGAAAAATCCACAGAGAAATGAGTTTTTAATGGGCATGAAAGGTGTTGAGCCAAAAAGCAAAAATTTGATAAAAATTCACAAACCTGCGGAAAAATGCAAGTTTCTTCACTTTGATTATTTTGACGAGAGCCTGATTCCACCACGCTGCCTCACTTATGGTTTTGATAAAGCAGATAGAAAATTTGGTTTCTGGCCTCATGGGACTAGTAACTGAAAACAGCCAAAAATATCAGATAGAACTTTGTAATTCTGATGTGGCGATATGTCGGAGCTATTTCGTCGATTAGCTCCATATTTATGCTGGGAAACTGCTTGCCACTCAGCCGGATAGAAGCAGCCCAATTTGAAAACTATGTCAGTGGGTTTGTGTGATCATCATTTAACCCCATCCCCCACCCCTCCCACTCTCAAAATTTCGCTACCTTTAAATAGCAAAGTTCTATCTGACATTTTTGGCCGTTTTGAGTTACTCAGGTCTGAAACCAAATCTTCTATCTGCTCTATCAAAATCGTAAGATGAATCGGAGTCGTTATCAAGACATTCAAAGAAGAGCATCTGAAAAAGCTTGATATATGAAACTCAAAATTTGTAACGCAAAATTTCTCAAAACTAGATACTGAGCAGATAGAACATTGTAATTGTAGGGTAACGACTTACTTTGTAACTGTTCAGTTCGAATGGTTGTAAAATGACGCAACTCCACATTGAAATGCCTTTCCTTTGACGTTGCACACATAAGGCATGAGTTCCATTATCGTGTGAGCAGATATTTGATGCGGGTGGTTGTCGGGGGCTCTTATAATGTGGTTTACCCCTTCTTTCCTATCAAACATCAGATCTGTCGTCCGTATCCCTCCTCCTTCTATTTGCGATTGCTACTCTCTTGTAACTCCTCTAATCTTCCTTGCTTATATGATTAATTGTGTTGCAAGTGCCTTAAACTCTTACTGCCTCCCTAGGACAGTGCTACTGACTAAAGTGTCTTTAGGACATTCCCAAAGAGGGGATATTACCATGTTCTTATGCACAGTAGAATTGTAAATGGGCTGATTTATCAATGTCATTCTCATACTGTGCCGGAACAACGTAGGGGAACTGCTGGTTTTTCTTTCCCTATCCTTATCATCGTCATTTTTCCTCTTCTTCTTTTGTATGTTTGTCACTTTCTTGTGAATTGCTATTTCCGTGGTGCCTTGATAGTCGAAGCAGACTTACCGCTGTTGAGGCTAGAGAGGTGAGCAGAGTAAGCCTGATTCCCCGTTTGGACTTATTTGTTGACATCAACCCCTTGGCGCTCGTATGACCTTATGCACATGTAAAACCTTACAACATGTAAAACTAAAAACTCTTACTAAAAGTGAACTTTTTGTTCTCCAAAAACAGCTGGTCATCGAGCCCGCTGCAGGAGCTACCGTAGCCGCAGCCTTTTCCGACAAGTTCCAAAAACTGGACTCTTCCCTGGAGAACATCGGGGTCGTCCTGTGTGGGGGCAACCTGGATATCGAGCAACTGCCTTGGTGAAGTGCGGAAGTAGGGGGCGGTTCTCACCTCAAAAGGCGGGGCTTACTTGTCAGGAGGCGGGGCTAACCTGTCAGGAGACGCAACTTTCTGTCAGGAGGTGGAGCTTACTGCTGGGAGGTGGAGCTTACTGCTGGGAGGTGGAGTTACTGTCAGGAGGCAGAACTTATTGTAAAGGGGCAGGACTAAGCCGTGGTGAGGGCATGGCTAAACTGTGATATTACTGCGGTGAATTTGTTATATTTCTTTGTTAGATGTGAAAGATAATCTATTTTTCTATGAATGGATGAATTTTTGTCACCGTTTCTAGAGCATGGTTTGTTGTTCCCAAATGATGTTACTTACCGGTGTCACTTTGTTAAAGGTGCAAGAGAGATATTTATGCCAATGTTTGGCTCTCATTACTTTGAAGCCTAGTTGGCTGTCATTTCATGAGGCACGCTATAGAGAAAGAAATGTTTCCTTTGTTATTTATAGGAACAGTGCAAATTCTTTATGGGGAAAACCAGATAGTGTAGCTGAAGAATTATATTATAGCTTTTTGGGGAAGTTATTCGTTAGTGTTGGCAGGTAAATGTTCATCCTGAAATATTGCCATCACCAATTTGAACAAAACGTAGAGTTTGTCATTTCGAAGACGTACACAGCCTAAAATTTATATAATTTTATTTTGGACATTTGACATGTTCGTCTTCAATTCTGCACAAAAAAGGACACCCCCCCCCCCACTTTAAACAACAACAACTTAACAAAATAAAGAAAACAACAACTAACAAGCTAACAAACAAAACCACCTACCCCACCCCCGCCGGAAAAAAGCGCGGTTTAACGAAAAAGAAGCACACCTATGTATCGTCAATTTTGGGTTGTGTACTCGGAAGTAATCAGCCAATTGTCCCAAGTACAACTCTAGCAGTAAAGCAGTGGGTTTATCTGGTTTGTTCATTTAGGTAAAAGTAACATTTCAGAGTTACTTTGGCGAGTAAGTGAACATGATTTGGTTCTTTTAGTAAAAACTAACATTTGAGAGTTACACTGGCTAGTAAATGTAATTATGGTTCATTTAGGCCAAAGTAACATTTCAGAGTTACACGTAGCATACTTTACTATTTTCGAGAATAGTGTGCAGGTCTCTCTTTGTAAGAACGGGTAGTAGTTTCTCCTTTGACGATGCAGATTGTTTGATCTAAAGATATTGGGAGAAAAGACTATTTTTAGTGACCAAATCTGAGTCGATAATGCTGTACAACACTTACTCAAACAACAACAAAAGCAGTTTGAAGGTGGGGTTGGTTGTTTATGTGTGTGTGCGTGTTTGTGTGTGTGTGGGGGGGGGGGGGATGGGGGTTACAGAATGCACACAGAGTGTTCAATTACCTATTGAGATACAGTATGTGGTATATACACTAAAGAAACTGCATCATGACAACGCTTTGGAATAATGAGAACTATTCTTTATTGTTTCAAAGGAATTGTCAACTGACATTTAAAACGCAATGCACCACTCACATTCGTACCCCAGTGATGATAACACTTTTGTGGAAATATGAATACTTCTCAGCATACCATTCATTTAGAAAGAACATTATCATCATTATCATCATTTCTTGCTCTCCCGTCTTATCATAACAATACGCACGTCAGTGATATGAAAGGCCAATTTCTTCATCTTTACCTCAACTTATTTAACTGCAAAATGCCTGCTCGGTAGTCGTTGACGCCCTATCTTGTCCATCTTCTGTAGTATTATTTCCTAACAAGAAAGAGGTATCTTGATGATGGTTGTGACTTTTTTGTGTATTTCATTAAATCATCTTGAATTCTCAAGTTCTAACATGACATCCATGTGATAGAATGCTAGGTTTCCAGTTGAAACACGATGATTTTTTATTAGTGTTATTTATAAATAATAATGCATGTTGGATAATATTCGCGTATTACGGCAAGTCCTACTGTTGTTGACAGATTAAGGATTTTTTGTCTTGAAAAGTACACAAAAAGATGTAACTTCAGGGATGTTTTAGTAAACATGTTGGTAATAATATGCTCAGCGCAAAATAACAGGTATCGTCGTCGTTGTCGTCATCATGAAGTGCCAGTTCTGCGACAGACATCAACGATCATGGCTCGCCATTCATTCCTTAGCTAGGATGCTCTCAAAAACGATAATATGTTACTATCCTGATCGTTGATTGTCACTTAATTGTTTAGGCTCTTCAAGTAAGTTACTGTGAGTCTTCAGGCTCGTTTGCCTTCAATGTTGCCTGTGAGAACTAGATGTTCAAGGCTCTAATGGCTATTCAAGTGTCCCAGAAACTGCATTTGTCTCTTCTTAATTGTTGCAATGAGAGAGCAGATCACGTGGGCTTCTTCAAGTACTATTTCATGCGATTTCTTTCCCTTCCAAGAAATTCTTAAATCCTGAAAGAAACATATTTCTGTTGCTCCTATTTTTATTTTCACTGTCTTTAGTGATTTCATGTATACACAGCCATATAGACGAGTTGACCAAGAGTATTTTAGAATCTTTATATTGGTAGTCATTGAGATGTTTTTATTTTTCAGAATTGGGCTCATTTTATTGAGACTTTCTCGAGCCATTGCAACTAACTCTATGTTTTACTTCTGTGGAACATTTGACGTCAGATGTAAATTATATATCCTTGATATTTAAACTGTTGAACCTGTTTGATCGTTTCCCCTTTGCTTATGAGATTACAATTAACAAGTATGTCATATTACAATTTCTTAAATGTGACTGTAGATAGCGTGAACCAAAATGCATGGCTAGTACTTTTGGTTAGCTAAAAAGAGATGGACGTCATTGGTTTAATGTAATGGTTTTGAGGGAATTTCTGGCATACCTGCGCTAGCATCTATGACCAGCAGATTAGGCAAGTCTGTCACAACATGGGAAATCAGTTTCTAACGTATAGGAGGCTTGGCAAGTCATTTTTTGTGGTCGGGAGGTAACTCGATGTCTATGCCTTTTTTGTTGTTCAGCTTTGAACTCACTCAGTTTGAAAAGTAGGAACATGCATAACATTTTTACTGCGTTTCTGACTGTACACAATTTCGTAATATCACTCGTGACACTGCTGAAAATATCAAATAAGTAAGCCCCCCCCCCCACCCACCCTGTCCTTTTTCGCTTTCAGGGTAAGGGATAAAAATTAGACCACTTAACACTAGCCGGAGGTGTAATTTCTCTTAGAGGAGGAAAAAAAATCACATGGACATTAATTCTTCCTCAGTTGTGTTAGTGCGTTGTTGTCAATGGAACATCGTCTCTTCCTTCTCCAGCACCTTCCTTTTTGCCTTGTTTATCGTCTGTAGTACAGTGGCCACTGTCGCACGCAGAAGGTATGAGTTCGATCCCCATTATAGAGAGATTTTTTTTTATTCCAGTACATCTGACTGTTTGCTGGGAAATTGTATCCCTCTCACCTCATATTGACCCTGAAAAGTAGTGTTGAAGCAGGCCTCTCTTTGAATGATCTAATTTGTATCGATAGGGGTGTGAAACGTCTGGTATTCTACTGTGGCCCTTTAAAAAAATTGAAAACCGATGACTAACTGGGAGGTAAACCCGAAACACATTTTTTACAAAATACATAAATAAAAGATCAAAAACTATTTTTAAAACAACATTTATTTATTGACTTTAAAAATAAATCTAGTCTAATGACCCTTCTTTGCCCTCATTGGCTCCTTCTCAGAACTGTGGAAAGAATGTGATTACCAACATATTATTTTGGTGGAGACGTAGTCTATTGGTAGCTCATACATAACTTATTAAGTTAAAAGGGACCCTTGGTTTTCTTGTTTGTTTGTTTTTGTTTTTGTTTTAGACAAATCGACTTTGAGGGCTAATTTCGGGATATTTTTAGAGTTTTCACATAGATTGAAAGTCTCGACATTTGACATTTAATTTGTACTGCTTTCACTTTGAACGAGAATACCCCCTGATGGTCGTGATCAGACCGTCAACCTGACCTTCCTTTATACTGTGTCCAGTTGTCAAATATTGGTCTTACATGTGTTGTTACTTAAGTTGTGATTACAATTATTATTGTTATTTTGTTGTTTTGTCGTTTGATATTACGGTCCAATTGTCCTTGTTAAACTTCTCGCTACCAGACCTGCTCTTGAGTCCCACAAATAGTTCGACTTTGTGGGGCCCGGCAGTGAAATGGTTAAATGGGAAGCTATAGTGAATAGTCGATATAATGGTACCATTTACGGGCAGGGGCGCAATTTGATATTTTCTCCAGAGGAAGGTCAAGACAATATAGTTTTTTTTTTAGGAAGTCAGATCGTTCCAATTTTTCACCTCAGTGCACTGCGAACAGTGTGGTAGTCTCATAGAGACGGCAAATTGCTTTTGGAATTTGATACACAAAGAAAACCCTTTAAAAAAAAGATATGTGCATATCATCATAAAGGCTCAGCTGCTTAATTTGATTGAAAACTCAAGTAGACACTTAGCGACACTTATTTGTTATTACCATTAGCTTCCAGCCAGTTGATGTGGCAATTGGATCTTCATGTTTATTTTGTATGTATATATTATGTATATTCAATCTCTCATCACAGCCACTGCAATCTGAAAAATGGCTCAAGGGTGTGCACCCGAGACAAGACGATCTCAAATTCGAAAGTCAGACAGTGTACCATTAAAAATCTCGAGATTTAAACAGATGTTCGCTTAAACATTGAGACCAACAAACTACACGTTTGATTGTACATGTATTTCTATAGCTTTATGGGATATCGGAAAAGACTTACCGGAACAGAGCAGAACATTTCACTCTCGTAAATCGTATACCTTTAACAAAACAAGTTTGAGAAGGCAGGACAACAATTGAGTCGATAGTGCCGTAAAACACCTACTCAATCAATCAGTGAGAAGGCATACATTCAGGATATGCACGCGGAAGATATTCATTGAGTGTCTTTTTCGTTCTCCTTATCTGTATTCCTATCAATAAGCGCTACTCTTAATGGGCGGGATCGAAAAAGCCCACTTCCTAAGTGGTCATAAGCGAGTTGATTGTTGGGGAGGTCGGAGGGTTTATTGCATTAACTATTACAAGGCTGTTGTAGGGCTCTCCACTAAGAACGATGTTTTGGTTCGTGAAAAGAAATAATGTTTTCCTCTCTGCGCTGTTCAGGTAACACATCAGACCTCACTTGGTTACTTTCCACTGTAAATCTACATGTTTTGAATTTGATGTTGATATTATTGAATGACGACACTGACATACAATCTTTCGTTTTGGACAATGTCGTCACGCCTGCACACTCATTAAGATATTTTTTGCTCATTCATATATATTATTACCTGTTTGAATGTGGCTTTTGTGAATATACCTTTATAATGTATTATCTATGTATATGTGACGATATGTACATATTTACATGTGTATACATGCATAATACATACATTGTGTGTGTGTATGCATGTGTATGTAAGTATGTATGCAAATGTGTGTGTGTGTGTGTGTGTGTGTGTGTGTGTACACCTGCGTGTATGATTGTGAGTGTGTGTGTGTGTGTGTGTGTGTGTGTGTGTGTGTGTGTGTGTGTGTGTGTGTGAATGTGTGTGTGTGTGTGTGTGTGTGTGTGTGTGTGTGTGTGTGTGTGTGTGTGAAAAGGGAGCTTGTGTCTGTACAAAAACAAGATGTATTATGTATGTATGTGCAAACATATATGTGCATCTCTCTATTATGTTCACATAACTTCACAATATTTGCCTGTTGTTTTGATATTATAACTATGATATTACATAAGACTGGGAATTGTTTATTTTTATTATTGTGACTACTTCCAAATCTGAGATACACACCAACTCCTCTAAACCTTTCTTTTACTTTTCCTTTGTTGATTCTGTCTATCCTATCTATTTTCCTTATCCCCTGCACGGCATAGCCGTGATGGTGTCAACGTGCTTCTCTCTACTTAATACTTATCTCACCATTCCTGGGGAATAGTGTCGCGACACAGTAGAAGCAGGCGCTCGTCTAGTTTTTGAGTATAATATGAAGTTATTTTGTATCATCGTTAAGCTTGTATAATTTGTCTTGCTTTTGACCAAATACATCCATCAATTTGGAATAGGAGTCGAGATATTTACGATTGAAGGAAGTAGAGGGGGGGGGGGGTGTCACCTGGTGTTAGATATAAAATTAGCGAGAAAATGGCTCCCAAAGTTTAGTTACTTCCAAAGCTGAAGTGACTTTGGAAACTGCAAATTTACGTTTTTGTGCCTTTTATCATTTTCAGTAAAAATCCACACAGAAATGAGTTTTTAAATGGATACAAGAGGCGTTGAGAAAAAAATTAATTAAAAAATCTAAAATAGATCAAAATTGCCCTTTGGGCGAAAGAAGAAATGCGCATGATTTCACGTCTTCGATGCAACGTCCTCTCAGCCCGGTGCCCTTACAAGGGACATAATTGTTGTCCACCTTTGGAATGATCTCCTCTCTGTCTACAAAGAAAAGACGAAAGTGACAAGATTCACCTCTATTCTAGTGTAATTAGTCTGTACTTTTTATGGGTATTTTTGGAGAGGATTTACGAGATGTGTTGGATCATTATCATGGCAAATTTAAAGTCGTTTGGCACACTTCCGATCTATATTTTAATTTGCTCCGGGGCTGGGAATCTTGGCTGCTTTTCAGTTTAGAGGTATGTTTATTTCTAATTAAAGCAGAAGTGGGCTAGTTGGGCGCGATATGGTGAACTCATAATATTTGGAGACAATTCAACCCAAACCCTTAGAAGTGGATGCTTCTGCTTAAATAAAATGCTGTCATTGTGAAGGTGGAAAGTTATGGTTTGCATCTCACTACTCGTGCGAGAAGTTACAGCTTTGTTTAGAGCGGTTAGTTAAAAGGGGAAAAATACAGTAAAAAAATATCATTAGTTAATGAAACATAAAATAGCATCCAAACTTAAATAACTTGGGCCATTTACACAAAATATCGATAGTGAAGAGTTTTATTTGTGTATATTATCTTTTCCTGAAATATTTATGAATAATATATTTATTATACTAGACTGTTTTCTTGTTACCTTTAAAGATGCTCTTTAACCAACTGAACACACAAAATAATATGCTGTTAATAAGTACTGCTTACTGTATGCCTATCTGCTCTGTTTTATTTGGTTTTGTATTGGCTCGGTTTTGCTACGTGGTACAATGTATTGCTATTCTCTTCCGTATATTTACATTGTCTTTTAAATATGTACAGATTTGTATTGTCGGAACTCATCAACAAAATAACGCCATTGTGCTGTTAAAACCAGACAACCGAAAATATCAGATGGTTGTATACAAAATGTATTTGTTATCATCTCGTTTAGATACAGATTACGAAGTAAACATTGAGAGTTCATAGAAGTGTTGCTGAGTGGTAATGCTGTTTTCCTCTGTGTATTAACATTGACATAGTCTTTTTACTCGTAAGATACGGATAGATTTGCATTGTCCAAATTCAATAAGAAAATTATGGCACTAAGTAGTCAAAATGAGACAACTGCAAAAATCGGTTACCTTCTACTTTCGATACAGTTTATGAAAGTAAATATTGAGAGTTCAGAGGTCATGGCCTTGATGGGTAGAGACTCAAGTTCATTTTGTACCGTGGACGTTCGTTTTTTTGCCTTTGAAATCCTCTGAAAATAGCACTAAGGTCCCGACTTAACTCATTCAGACAGTGGGGCCAGATTCTCAATTTGCATCCCAGAATGCTTTATTTTGAGGAATTAAAAAAAACAACCCAATTAAACCCAAAAAGCTTCCGTTATAACCTTAAACACAAATTATAAGGAAATATAGCTTTTTCATTAAGTGCTCCTTTCAGTCTAAATAAACATGAACGCAGACAATTGTTCTGTAATGCCAGCAGCAGCATTTTCTAATAGGAAAATAATGTTGAATAGTTTCTGAACAGATTGCGGATTCGAAACTCCTTGTCGAAAATATCTATGTGAGTTTATTGAAGACAGTGTCATAATAATTATTCCCGTACTAAATTTAGATGTGCACGATTATTATCATGTATTGTTGCGGTCCAAATCAGAACTTTTGTGTGTTTTTGGGGGTGTGGGGGGGGGGGGGGGGGGGGGAGTTAAAGTTAAAGTAAATTTCTGAAAATTAAGGGTGCTCTCATGCAAACAGTTTGTAGCATGCAGGGTATTCAGCATTAGCCAAACGGAATCATCCTTCTACATTGTCATCCTTAGTACACGGAGGCAGGCGTTGCTGTCATTACAAAAGAATAAGACGTCGGAGTCTGGGGAGTAGGAGTCGGCCAAGAAATGTACCGTGCTCTGCAATTGGTGCATTTATATTATATTCATGTGCCACGAAACGTGGAATCAGGCACTCGTCAATTTTTGGGCATAGTATTATGGAGTTATTGGTATCATCTGTCATTGTTATTTTTAATGACCCCTCCCCCCCCCCTTTCAATCTATCTTTGGTAGAAGTCGAGCGAGTTCGAAATTTGTGGTTTAGCGGAGGGGAAAGTCGCCTGGTGTTAGTGGCGAAATTAGCAAGAAAATGGTCGCAAAAGTTTAGCGACTTCCAAAGCTTGAGTATTCTTGGAAATTGGAAATTTATATCATTTTGTACCTTTGGTCAATGATTTTTTTTTTTTTTGGGGGGGGGGGGTGGGGGGGGACGTTGAGGTTGTTTTTTGATGGTTAAAAAGTAAACTCCTCACAGAAATGTGTTTTAAATGGACGTAAAAGGTGTTGAGCTAAAATATATTTTTTTTAAATGATAAAAATTACATGTACCCAACGACTAAAAAAAAAAAAGTATTATTTCTTCGATTTCATTAGTTTGACGAGCGCCTGATTTTTTCCATGTTGCAACAACATTATTTTTGTTTATATTATTTATAATGATTAACAACATCTCTACATGCGACATGAACGCTTTTTTAACCTTCGCTGTGTACACCTGACCTGGTTATTCGAGCATTGTCTTTTTATCTTTTTTGTATTTTTTGTTATTCTTTCGAGGACGGTGACAATTTTGAGACAGGTTTACATAGATTGTTAATTGTTCAGTGCAGGAACTTTTTGTTCCAAATTTTCAAAATGGTTGACATTGTTGGAGGCTGGCACGTTTTGTCTTCCCTTGTCGTATATTTTCATTGTATTGACGGCAAACGCCGGAGATGGCTTCGTTGTATTTTTGTCTCAAGTTGATGTTATGTGCTACGCTAAAACACTTGAATTTTAAAAGATATAATGTTGGGTTTAGGGGCGTGGGGGGTAGGGGGGGGGGTAATAGACCACTTGCATTTGTCCTTATTGAGGGATCGGGCACATGTGGTGTTGTGGTTAGGCGTTTCATGGTCGATTGCAGGAAACATGAGTTCGATTATCGTATAGGGATAATTTTATCGAGTATCTCTGCTGTATATAGCCTGCAGAGACGTTGTATCTTTGTTTCTGCCCGTGTAGAGAATGATCTCCATTAGCCTTCCTCTTAAGATACATCCCAGAATTACTAGGCTAGTACTTACTGACTGTTTTGCCCTAGCGTCGTCTAAATTATTTCGATGAGAACATAAACACATTTGCAGCAAATCAAACATCTTTTAGTTTAACAAAGAGATATTATTATGTTCTCCAGAAGCTAGATGAGGGAGATATCAGTTAATCTATGGTTTTTGATTGGCTGTGGTAAAGCCCCCAGCACTCACCAATTTAAAAAAAAAATCAGAACTTGAAGCGAAAGACAAAACAGCTGCAAACATTTATTTATTTGTTTGTTTATTATATGTATTACTTTTTGGAAACCCTGGAGGTATCGGTAGTTTCCACAAAGCAATGCCCTGTTTTGAGTAAAGGTTAGCTGCGGCACACCCTGGCGACCAGCTCTTTAACGAGACATTTTTAGCATGAATGCCTTAAAAGTATCGAACCCCTGCACCACTCCCACCCCCTCCCCCTTGCTCTTTTTTGTTTTGGTAAAGTTTCGGTTAAGACTGTTTCGGTTAAATTTTCAATTTTGTTTTCAGTTTTGATTGAATATATGGACTATCTGGGTTCATTCCGGGGGCCATACGATTCCTATTTTTTAGAATATTATAACGTTTTGCTTTTTCAGCATTTGTTCCTTTTCTTGTTGTTGCAGACAATACGATCTATTTTTTTTGTATCAAGTTTTCCTTGCTTCTCTGCACGCATAGGCTTGCAGCGCATAATCAAGCACGGTGCGTGCACCCTGGCGTGTAACTTACGATTGTTTGTGCTTGCGATGTGACTTGTCGTAGTTGGAGGTCGTAGTGTAGTCAGAGATCCTATACTAAAAGAGTTCACTCCTTTCTTAGAGCAATTCAAAAAGACATCTTCAAAATCGCCGGCGGTGTCTCCTGAGAACTAGATCGGACCTAACGAACAGTGAAAATAGAAGTAAAACGTAACTAAGGTCGTTTTCCACGTTTAATAATCTTTAATTGGACTTGAAAGCCATAATGCAGTGGTTGATAAAAACTTAGCTGAGCAAACAGCCGAACGCAGCACAGACTTACAACAATAACGTTGTTTTTCAAACTTAAAAATGGACAACTTTTCTTCTCCAGAAACGAAGAAAAAAACCCAAGAAAAAAACCCGACCAGTAGCAACACCTTAGAATCGGCGCGGATTTGAAGCACTCTTATTACGTAGTAAACCGTCTTGTGGTGTCGAATTTTTATTGTCGTGATATCATTCTTTATCGAAATTCGTTGAGATGTATTAACGTTCTACGAGATTTCGATATCGAATTGTGCCATGACATGCGTATCGATCCTTTCAATTGGATAAAGTCGCCTCGCATGCACATTCAAAAAGCTACCCCAAAATAAACGAATTATAAGGCAGCTCAGCCTTGGTGCTATTTATTTATTAACAGTGTTCATTTCTATTTATTCATTTCATTCTCTCACCATGTCACATAAAATGCAGCAGGTGGTTGTTGGGCGCCACTTGTGCGTCCTACTTCTTGTCTTTCCTTTTTTTCTGTCCGTCCTACTTCTTTTCTTTCCCCTTTTCTGTCCGTCTTGCTTCTTCCCTGCTCTTCGGAATCCTTATTGTGTCGATATGCTTCTCTTTACTCTACTCTAGACGACTGGATAATAATATAAGCTTAGCTATTCAGATGGGCTAAGCTCAAAATGTTGAATTCTTGTTCTGTTGCAGTATCTTAAATCCGTGGTATCAGCTGCATGTGTGTCATGGGCTATTAGGACGACATTCAAATTTAAAATGTTGAAGGAATCTAGAAAAGATACATTTTTAAAACTATCTTACTAACATTGGGCATTAGATCTACATAATATTATGTATCTTTTTCGTGTCTTTCAGTATTAGAATTTCAATGTCGTCCAAATATTTCTGGGGCAAATGCAACTGATAACACAAATAAACAATCTGCAATTGAAAACAAAATCGTGCTTAGTGCATCAGAACAGCTTGCCGACGATATTATGGTACTGCCGTCACACACAAGAAACTCGAGTTCAATTCTCGAGAAGGCAAAACTTTCAACGAGAACTAAGTATCTCGGAGTTTCTGCTGGGATGCTACATGCCTATCAGCCTTGCTTGGCCATGACAGGCAAGGTCGAAGCCCTCTCCTAAAGTCCTGAAGGATCTAAATTGTGTTGATGAGGGTGTAAAAGCACTGACATAAAGAAATAACAGAAAATTGTGAACGGAAGCAGACACGAACAATTATGATATAATCCACCGTCGTTCATTTCTTTATTTACTCAGAGTTTTATTAATCATATTGTATACATTTCACTATATTATGTATCAGTTTTAAAGGTAATATTATGGTTCTGAAACCCCCCCCCCCAAAAAAAAAAAAAACCCAAAAAAACCAACAACCAAAAACAAACCCGACAACAACAACAAAACAAAGTATTCAGTACATTTGACATGTACTAATTTCAAAATTCAGAACTGTCATACTTTTCTATTAAAACATTTCAGTCGCCAGCAAAGCCATATTGGACGTCCATGATGATGCATTGGGATGATGTTAGTGTGGTGCTGAAGATGGACACAGTGTGTTTGAAAAAAAGAGCTAAATTAAAGAAGTTTCCCATTAAAACGGAGACAGATGCAGCAAAAGACATTTGTGCTCTAGACCGAAAAAATTGTGTGCTGTTTAAAGAAACTGACATGATGCAGGTTTCAATCGCTTATCCCCGCTCAACAGCAAGCTCTGTGCGCTTTACAATCGAAAAACACCCAGAAACATTGTCGGCTACCCTGGAAGTATACAGTGCAAGCAGCCAATTAAGCGCTCAGACATTAACTAAACAAACCGACGAGATCTTTCGCTATTTATAGTCGGGTATCCATTCCCACCACGGTAAAATGGGGAACATTTGTGTAAATTGTCTTTCTAAATGGACACAACTTCGGACCCCTGACGGGGTTCAAAACCACAACCTTCCGGTTGCAAAAGCACCACACCACCGACGCCACAGTAAGTAGATGGATAGATAGATAGATAGATAGATAGATAGATAGATAGATAGATAGATAAATAGATAGATAGATAGATAGATAGATAGATAGATATCAATAGACTGACCTACTGTCAATTTTGATTTGAACTTTCCGGAAAAGGTAGATCCCTTTACAAAATTTCGGTCAATAAATCTCCATGTCAAATTATTCAGTTACTCAAATAATTCACATTATCCACAATAATAACTGAAAGAACACATATTTTTGATCTACTACAACTTTGGTAGATTAACAATTAACAGTAACATATTTTATTTTAATATTGCTGGTATGAATTTTTGTGATGATTATAAGCAAAACCTCTAGGCCAACCAACCCCACGCCCCTCTTTTTCTTGCTTCATTATATGCTTGGAAGGCTTCCAACTTTTTCTTCTTCGAATGTGCCTTAGATTAGTGCTTTGTTTTCAATCTTTTTAAGGGGTATACAATTATAAAAATGAAAGTGTGACAGACTAAAACTAGAAAAAAACATCGATAAAACAGCGACATTTTCACGTCATTCTTTTTTCTGACGTCTCTGTGCTTGGAAAAGATAGTACTGATTGCAACCCCCCCCCCCCCTTTTCGAAGAAAAAGAAGAAGAAACAAACGAACAAACAAACAACCCCCCCCCCAACCAAAAAAGCGACAACAAACAAACACAAATTATTTTTGTTTAAATTTTTAGAGATTTTCAAATTCACAACCAGGTCCCTGAAACTGCCGAAAAGGGCTTTCTGAGAGGTGTCTACTATTCTGGACAAGAAACAATTCCTATTGCTGTATAATATTTAGCTTCTGCCATCTGCTCTTATTTTATTCTTATTTCACTTTGACATCTTTTGTTTGAACTAGAATTTGACCCCTGCTATCTCGTTAGGCCATAAAACACCAGATTTGTTTAATGGTCACTTTCACACGATGGCTGTTTGCTCAGCAACGGTACTATTACATGCCACTGACAACACAAACTTGGTTTGGCTACAACTCTCCTTCGAGAAACTACGAAATGTGTACCTAGGTTCAAACTGAACATTATCGTCTGAAATAATAATGCCATGGAGCGTTAGATGCGTCAGGTGTCGAATTTTCACGCTCACTTAGAGTTAACATGAAGTTTCTAAAAAATACAGGGCTCTTGATATTCGAACGTGTGTGTGTGTGTATGTGTGTGTGTGTGTGTGTGTGTGTGTGTGTGTGTGTGTGTGTGTGTGTGTACGCGCGCGGTTGTGTGCATGTACGTGTATATGTGCGTGTGCATGCGTTCGTGTGTACGTGTGTGTGTGTGTGTGTGTGTATGTGTGTGTGTGTGTGTGTGTGTGTAGAGGGAGGGGGGGTTGTTACAAATACAGCAGCTGAGAGAGATAATCTCAGTTATTTCAACTGATCCAACAAGCCATGGGTCATAGGTCACAAAGTTTGTTAAAAAAAGGAATTTAAAAATTTGGTCTCTGAAACTAGTTGAAATTAATAAACAAAACAAGAACCAAAAGCGAACAATAAAGCAAAACAGAAGTAATGGGCCAAGGAAAAACCCATACAATTTGATCAATCGCAGATATTTCGGGTTCTATTCAAGATAAACAGATATATATTTCATTTGTAAACAATCAGCTTTCAGATAAAAGCAACAACTTCACTTGCCCAAAAATTTACGAGGGCCTATTCCACCGCATCGTGACTCAATTAGATTTTAATTCAACGAAACTGTTCCCTCCACCTGTCTCTTTTCTTTTCTTTTTATTCCTCTGTCTCTCCCATTCTCGCTTATTTTGTCCTTCTCCTTCTCTCTCTCTCTCTCTCTCTCTCTCTCTCTCTCTCAACCTCTTTCTCCGTCTCTCCCTCCACCTCTCTCTATCTCATCTGTTTCAAAGTGTTTGAATGATAATAATTCTAGTGTTCACGCCTGCTACATTACCTTTCATGAATTCTAAGACACTATTCTTTGTATGGATAAACCACACGGTGTCATATTATAATCCAAAGGAATATAAGCAGCCGGAGCAAACAAACAAAACGAAATGAAGAGCAGCAGCAGCTGCAATGGCAAAATAGAAAATAAAAAAGCATAATGAAAGCACAAGATGAAAACATCTAAAATGAATACTACATCTACTTGATTGAAAGCTCAAGAACTACATGTAGTAATAAAAAAAAACGCAAACGAAAAATGTCCCTTAGAAAATAATATCCTAATATCTTGCAAAACGTCAACACTCAAACGTACCCCAGCGACACGTAGTTTTCTTCAAATAAAAACGAGTGCAGAACTAAACATGAATAACAATATAATGTACCTATATTATACAAGATGGATAGCAGTTCTTACACACAAAACACGCATCATATCGGCCCTACTACAGCTACAATTTGGAGCAGAGCTCGCCAACCCCTGTGGTTTTGCCAACTAGTGGGGAAAATTGATGTTTCGGTTGGCCGTGGGACTTATCCAGAGGGCGATAGGTGTTCTTTAATATCTCACTTGGAAATACTTTAAGTAGGAGGGTGGTACGAAAATGGTCGCTTTTAAGCAAAAGGGGGCTATCCCGAAAAATGCTGTTTTGAGAAAATCGAAGGCAAAGTTTTTGCCCTTTGTTCAGTATCTTTAAAAGACATGGAGAGTTTTCACCATAACCAAACAAAATATACACACCA